>NC_066580.1:476206298-476506298 GCF_024323335.1 Lathyrus oleraceus | reverse complement strand
CTTAAAAATGTAAAATAAAATACATTTGAAATTTTATAATTATATTAGAATTACAAGAGAATGACATTCTTGATTTACAATTATAGTTCAATCAAATTTAAACAACAATTACACAAGTACAACTTTTACAAAATGTTTCGCTCTCTCAACACTAAAACAATTCTAAGTATATAAGAAATTTTTAAATAGGGAGTGAGAGTAAGAGTAATAATTCATATTTCTTGTGTGTTTTAAAGTGAACACATTACCTCCCTATATAGTAAGAAAAATTGCTAAGAAAAGAAATATTTTTGAGTAAGATCTGTTTCATAATTTATTAGATTGCGACTCAGACCAATTGTGCCCTAACAAATTAGGAAAGAAATTTCCAATTCCAGAGCCTAATCAAATATAAAGCTTATTACTGAGTTAGCCTCATAATAGGTTAACTGTGCTCCCGATCAATTAGACAATTACCAAAAATATTTTTAAGAATATTTTGAAAACATTTGGAGTTTAGAAAAAGATTTTAGTGTGTTTGTGCGCATTAGCTTATTACTTGACAATAACTCACATTTAATATTACATAAGATCTTATATAACATATAAACAGATAAAGTGTTTCGCTCTCTCAACACTAAAACAATTCTAAGTATATAAGAAGTTTTTAAGTAGGGAGTGGGAGTAAGAGTAGTAATTCATATTTCTTGTGTGTTTTAAAGTGAACACATTATCTCCTTATATAGTAAGAAAAATTGTTAAGAAAAGACATATTTTTGAGCAAGATCTGTTTCATAATTTATTAGATTGCGACTCTGACCAATTGTGCCCTAACAAATTAGGAAAGAAATTTCCAATTCCAGAGCCTCATCAAATAGAAAGCTTATTACTCGATTATTATGTGAGTTAGCCTCATAATAGGTTAACTGTGCTCCTTAATCAATTAAACAATTACCAAAAACATTTTAAAGAATATTTTGAAAACATTTGGAGTTTAGAAAAAGATTTTAGTGTGTTTGTGCGCATTATCTTATTACTTGACAACAACTCACACTTAATATTACATAAGATCTTATATAACATATAAACAGATAAAGCAAGGATCGTTGGTGAAGTTTTTGCATTTGCATTTGTTCCTTGGTGAAAATCTTTGACTTTAATCATCTTTGCACAAATCATCAGAAAACTTATCATTTTTTATTTGATTCATGGTTTTTCTTTGCAGGATGATGATTATGTTTGTTAACTTTTATCATCATAAAAATTAAGATTACTGGTACACCACATATAACCATATTTTTTTTCTCTTTTTGACGATGACAACATATCTCTTAGGAAGGTAGTAAAGGTAAAAGGTAAGATGAAAACAATATATTAGAGTGGTCAATTCCTCCTCATAGATAAAGAGAGTATACTTTGCTCCCCATGAGAGTATATTTCTCACCCTTTTGCATTATCAAAAATCAGGAAATACATATTAGCATGCAAACATCACATAGAGCAACACAAATTTCACATTTAGAAGAAATACTTAAGGAGAAGAAGCACATAAAAAGTTTAATCAATGCATTATTGGTTTAGAAGTCTTAATTTTGTTCTTATAAAAATGAAGTTCAATCAAATTTATTAGATTGCGACTCTGACCAATGGTGCCCTAACAAATTAGGAAAGAAATTTCCAATTCCATAGCCTAATCGAATAGAAAGCTTATTACTCGTTTATTAGGTGAGTTAGCCTCATAATAGGTTAACTGTGCTCCTTAATCAATTAGACAATTACCAAAAATATTTTTAAGAATATTTTGAAAACATTTGGAGTTTAGAAAAAGATTTTAGTGTGTTTGTGTGCATTATCTTATTACTGGACAACAACTCACACTTAATATTACATAAGATCTTATATAACATATAAATAGATAAAGCAAGGATCGTTGGCGAAGTTTTTGCATTTGCATTTGTTCCTTGGTGAAAATCTTTGACTTTAATCATCTTTGCACAAATCATCAGAAAACTTATCGTTTTTTATTTGATTCATGGTTTTTCTTTGCAGGATGATGATTATGTTTGTTAACTTTTATCATCATAAAAATTAAGATTACTGCTACACCACATATAACCATATTTTTTTCTCTTTTTGACAATGACAACACATCTCTTAGGAAGGTAGTAAAGGTAAAAGGTAAGATGAAAATAATATATTAGAGTGGTTAACTCCTCCTCATAGATAAAGAGAGTATACTTTGCTCCCCATGAGAGTATACTTCTCACCCTTTTGCATTACCAAAAATCAGGAAATACATATTAGCATGTGTCGCAACGCGAAAAACAACCGGCGGAAAAATACAGAGCCGCCACCGACGCTATCATCCTATGACGGAAAGGGAGCGCAGGACTAACCTAAGAAAGGGAAAGGAATGGTCTTACGACCAGAGATTGCAAGGTACGGGAGTCGGTTACGCAAGGGGAAGGTATTAGCACCCCTCACGTCCGCCGTACTCGACGGGATCCATGCTCAAAAGAATAGGATGTTGCTAATAAACTGCTCAAAGAAACTGCACAAACTGGAATGATAAACAGGTGAAAGAAGATGGAGAAAGTGGACTCGCCAGGATGTCGCATCCTGGGCCTATGTAGTTTGTCAGAAACAAACATCAGAGTCAACGTAGTTCGGGGAACGGGGAACATGCTCGCTAGGACATTGCATCCTATGCCTACGTATCTTCTCTATCCAGAGGAAGAATCAGAGCACTCGTAGCTCGGCTAACGCACGCCGAAACAAAACACCGAAAAGAGACGCTGAGACGTCAAACAAAACACTCATCAGGAAACAGACTGCCAATACATGGACTTACACCCGACTCCTAACAACAAAAAGGAAACAAAATGCCAATACATGGACTTATATCCGACTCCAAACAAAAATCAACAAGGAAACAGAATGCCAATACATGGACTTACTTCCGACTCCCAACAATAACAAACGCTAACAACGAACACCAAGGAAAAAGGTTCTCCGTGCGAACCCCAACAAAGTAACCAACTATCCAGCCAGTCACCACAAATAAACCCCAAGTGAGTGACAACTGTCACAAAGGAACCCCGAAGATGATAACCATCATCACAAATAAACCCCAAGTGAACCCTGAATGGTAACAGAAGAAATCCCCAAGGTATAACCATACCACACACACACGCTGAATGAACAGGTACTCACACCAAAGAAACAAATGAAGGGTGAACACACACACAACAAAGAAAAGAAAAGGTTGCCCGGAGAGATCTCGCTCAATCTCCTACCTACGTATCTCATCTGGTATGAGAATCAGGGCGACATAGTTCCCCTTAACAGGGGTACAACACTCTCCTAACCAGAGACTAGGGAAACAACAAACTAAATAGGGAGACTAGAGCTCGAGCCTAATAGTTGTCATGCAATCAATAATCCCTAAGTTGAGGTCTCTAACAAAACTTAACTCGCTCTGGAAGCGATTCAACTCAAACAACAAATAAACATCAACACAAGTGAACAAGCATCACACACTATATCCATACAAGAGGCCCAAACAATGGGTAGGCTTTAGTCAAGAGGGGTCATATCAACCTCGACAAACAAGCCACACTATAAGGGGTAATCAGCTGGGCTCTTAACCACTGACATTGACCGTCAGGGTGAGCAGATCAAAATGGTAATGAGGATGAGACCTCATGCTCTTAACCCTGGCCAGGGTGAGCTCATGACAAAGAAAGCGTGGGGATCCAGAAAGAGGGACCCTATTCCACTTGACTGACACTGTACAAAGATCTTGGGTACATGTTCTAGAGCATCAGCACGTAGTGCGAGCATAAAGAACGACTCACTGAATAACGGGGGATTGGTTGCTAATCCCTTCTATCCACCAATTGCCTCTTCATTTAGGAGGACTTATCAAGTAGCACATGCCTCATCATGGAGGTCTTTGGCACAAATGTAAACATACACAAACAGAGCCTCTTAAGGAGGACTTCCAGCAAAATGCCTGCCAAAAAGGTGACAGGACTTCCAGACTACATGGAGAAAGAGGCTAACTACCTAAGTGGTGTATCAACCACACTCCAAGCTTAAGCAAAAGCAAAGCTAGCAAGCAACTATTGTACCTGTACAAAAGCTAACCAGTTAGTATCTCAGACAACCAATCAGAAAACAACAGTGAAACCATCCAACTGTTACACAATTCAATGAGCAATGTTCAAGCAATCAAATGAAGCAATGAGCTCAACACATCAACTCAAATCCCTACAAAACACAAAGAAGTCAGAACACAATCCAATTTGCATCTCAAAAGGTGAGAAACTCAACCATTAATGCTAAAGGTCCAAACCTGAAACACAAGTCAAGGTTAGTTCATGTACAAAACACTAGTACAAAGACTAGGTTCAAAACCAAACTAAATGATCAAAACAGAAGTCAATCTTTTGCATATCCCATAATCAAACACTTCATAAAATGTCCTCAAAAGGACCAACATCAATTCATAAAGCAAATGCATCAAATGATCAATGTAAAGCAAAGGCAACAAGAATGCATCAAAATGGACATCCAAATTAGAAAATCCAAATCAAAACAGAAAAGCATGCAATGGCTATGAAATTCTTTATACAAGTTTCTCATGTTATGAACAAGCATCATGCAAAAAATCAAATCCAGAAGAGTTCAAATGAGGCATGAACAAAAATGCACAAATGCAAGGTCAAAAATGTGACACAAATTGTCACACTATATCTTCATGTGTCAAAAACAGTGATAGCATATGATAAAGATTCCAAACCAAGGCTCAAAAATTCATATCACATGTGATGATTAAGCATATGAAAATTCAGATCAATTGGATCAACACATGGCATTTCACAAAGCATTGAATGTAACATGTCAATTAAGCACAACATGGATTCAAAAATTCCAAAATAAAATTCCAGAAACAAACAAATCATGAAATTAATCCTATAAAAAACTAGAGATCTAAACAAGACTATGAAAAAAAATGGGATTAAATTGGAGCATTTTCCTATTTTTAATGATTAAAACAAAATGACAAAATAATATGAAAATAAAGGAGGGAAATGAAAATTTGAATTAAATCAGCAATGTTCACAACCAAGGATCGAACACATGCATTAAGGATCAATGGCACTCAAAGTGAAACGTTGCGTTTCACTTAATGACATGGCAGCCACGTAGCAAGTCAACAACACGCAAGGCGAGTCAAAACAATATAAGCCAACCAAACAGACACGCAAGCGCCACACAAGCAACGAACCCTATCAACACAGTCAGACGCCGGAGCTGTAGCTCCGGCCGTCTCCGGCGGAGATTCAACGAAATTTTTCTAGATTTTGGCAAATGATATACCACTTGAACCGTTGAATCAAGTACAATCCAAATATGCAACTCATTCAACCTAATTCATCACGTAATTCACAGATCGAAGCAAAGAAGTTTTGAGATCTAAACTTATATTCAACCTAACTTCCTCAATTCTTAACCATTTCTAATTCTAAACATACATCCGTGCTCTACTCAAAGATATCTACAAGCCTATGATCATAAAACATCCAAAAGAGAGATCGAAATTTTCACTTACTTGAAATGGAAGCTGTTGAAATCGCGTCCTCAAGCTCTCATCTGATCCAGATCTTCTCCCTTGCACCTCTTTTGAAGCTTTAAATAAGAAGCAACACTTGAATCCTCTTAGATCTTTCTCAATTTCAAACTTCCATCTCCATCTTCATGCACTTGAATAGCTCGAATTTGGACTGAATTCCACAAAGTAATGGTTGAATCTTGATCAATGAAGGATGATGATCAAGATTATGCAAAGAAATTTGATTGAAATTCTGGTGTAGTCAGAATTCAGATGTTCTACTCCACGTCATGACATTTGATCTAACATTGTAACTAATACAGCAAGATAGTTATTACCCACTGTACTAATATGCACAAGTTCACAGATGTCACGACATCTCATTCTATGTCACCCTAAAATGTATGAACACCTGGTTCTGTGCATCAGGAAGAAAGACTCAACAGGAATCAAACCTAGCACTCACTTCTGTTGTTTTCTTCCACAGTTATCAGCATGATGTCTTACTGTTGTTTGAGGACATCATCTGTTACATTATTCCAGTGAGTATATCTTTTACTTGTATTTCCTGAATTAAAAGTTGAACACGTCAATCTAATTTCCACTTATTAGATTGCTAACAACTAGACTATTTGTTAGGTTCATTAATTGTAGGTTGTTAGTTGGTTTCCTGGTTTTTCTCTAAGCTATTGAATCCCTGAAGAATAGCCTGAGAAAAATACTGAACCAGAAAAACCAATCATCCTACACTTTAGCACCTGCTGTTGGGAATGAATGTCACAACATTCAGTTCGACATCCAGAACATATGCTGAGTCTGTTATGTTCTTGGACACGTGCTGTGCTAAGTTTGCAATACTGTAAAAGACCAACTAGTCTCTACTACAGTATCAGCCTTCAGTATCAACTGTCAGAACATCCAGTTTGACAGTTTCACTATGATCCTTCAACCAGGTCTGTTATCCTTAAAGAGAACATACTGAACTGAAGTTAACTTACTTATCATTCAGTATGCACTGTCCCTGATGAATGTTACAGCTTTTTGATTGACATTCAAACAGAAGGCTATATGCCAGGTCAGTTATCATCTTGATAAGCTGACTGGAATACCTGCTGAGATATGGCAGTAATAAACACATGCAGAAGGAAAACAAACACAGGAAATTGTTAACCCAGTTCAGTCCAACATGACCTACATCTGGGGGCTACCAAGCCAGGAAGAAGATCCACTATTAGTAGTATCAATTTAGAGTTAAACTCACCCGTTTACAACTCCTCACTTAATCCCTACCCAATGCAATCTATACCTAGGAACTCCTAGATAGAAACCTCCAGTTTCCATTCCTATCACTACAAATACAATGTAATGTTAACACACCTTGAACTTGCTTCACAGCTTCATTCAAGAACAAAATCACTCTTGCCTACAGGCTTTGAGTTACAAAACTCTCAGCTTTTACCACTGAGAAACATATGGTAACCTTCCCACAGATTGGGAGGTTTACCTCACACACACCCCTAAATTTTCATTCTAAGAGGCTTACAAATACTAGGTTACAATCAGCTATTTATAACCTAATCACCCAACTGGATTTGGGCCTTCAGAAATCGCAGCAGACTTGTTCTTTGCTGTTACAACTTCAGCAGAAAAATTCTGCTACAAACAAGGTCTTCAATCCTAGAATCTCTCCATATATATCTCCATATTTTGAGCCTATATATCTTCTGATTGAGTCTTCAAGACCTCCACATGGGAGTTAGGATATTCACCAGATATCCTTGCTGATCCCAGAATATATACTGAATTAATTAATTCAGTTTTCTACACATGTGCGATGTCACAGACCTGATGTCGTGACATCGTACATGACATGTTGGTCCAGATGTTGAATTTCTTCAACCCAACATATTAAAACAACAGAGATGATTACATTATTTGTTTTCTAAAATTAATGCCAATCCTAAGGAATCAGCAATCTCCCCCTTTGGCAAATTTTAGCTAAAACAAATAAACAATACACTGGACAAAACATCCCAATTTGGGAATGCTCTTCATCTCCGTCATTGGCTCCACCACCACAAACACCAAAGTTGGTGTACATGGGGAAGAAGAGGGACAAGACTTAGTTGTACCAGAACCCTTCCCCTCAACCGGAGAGCTTCCTGAAGAATATGTAATACTGAGTACATAGTCAATGTAACTCAGATCACAAGGCACAACTGTCTTCTTAACTCAGATCACAAGACACAAGTGGTAAACCCAGTTGGTGGATCTTGTGCCTGATGCCAACTTCTGTTTGCTGCCACATCCATAGTTGGCTTGCTTCTGGTACATTCTCAACCCCAGGACTATATTTCTCTCCCCCTTTTTAGCTAAACATTTGTAAAGGTACCCTTCACAAAACCAGATCCAGGCGCAGCTTGCCCAAACCTTAACATACCCCATGATTCTGAGAATGGAGTGTTTTTCTTGTGAGAGGAAGAGGGCTATTGCATCCTTTAAATAGTCCAGCCCGTGCTTAGGAATTTCCGGTAGAAATAAATGCTTGGTCAAGATGCATTTATTTTTGCTGAGAAACAGTCAGAGAATCACCAACAAAATCTCAGATTATCTTTGAATACCTTTTATAGCTCTTGACTGTTTCTTTTCCAAAACAGTTGTTCCAATGCATGGAGACTATTCCATATATGCAGTCAGACACGTTGCACGCGATGTCTTAACATTTCACGCGGCTTTTTCCTGCATTCTGCTAGTATTCACCATTTTCCAAGGTTCCTGTCATACCTCCAGTAGAGACTTGACATCTGGCACTGATACAGTCAAATTCCCACACTTCAGCAGATGGTTACTCCCCCTGTACCACACAGCTGTGGCCTTCTGGCTTATTCTGATTTACCAGAATTTGACACATCACCTTCATAATTCCTACTGACTTTAAGTTTTAGAAGGAATTAGCAGCATTGTCCAGGGCAATGTCATGACATTCGGTCAGACATTTTTCAGCTCACTCAGCCTTGACACAGCATCCTGATAGCTGACAAGGTGCCATACCTGGTTATCTGAGTACACATAGACCACAAGCTTGGTGATTACTTGCAGCTTCAAGGCCAGAACTCCCCCTGTCATGGACACCCCACTCTCCTCTTGAAGATTGGAGATCACACATGGGCATATCCAACATCCCAAAGTTGGACCTTCACATACTTCCTGATTCATAGAGAATCCAGACCACTTGATGAATGGAAAACACAAGACGCATCTTCATGTCTTCAAGAGCGCACCCTCTGTTCAACCCTCTTAGCTGAACACATTCACACTCTGTGTCAATCTCTCTTCTAACCAGAATAGACGACCACTTCACTGGATGTTCTAACATCAGCAGGGACATCCTTCACAACAAGACACGGCATACCATCTGATAGTCTTCAGATATCACTGAGTCATCGGGTTGATCAAGAAGAACCCAGCCATTCATTGGGAAATATACATTTTCATCCCATTACACGAGATAATCTTCCATAGATAGCTCAGAACTCCTACCACAAGCTCCAAGGGATGAATAGAAAACACCTCCTTTAGTCTTCAACTTACTACTTTTCTACTCAAGAGTAATTTGTCTCATACTTTCCTCAAGCATAATCAGCTGCCATATGTTGATTATCTTGATTCTTCGAACTCACTTCTGAGGTAGACCAATTGCCACTGGTTGATTACCTCCTTCATGAATCCTCATATGAAAAGGTCAAATGCTGCCTTTTTGACCTCCCCAAGTTTAACAGACTTCTCCCAAAGATATTCTGACCTTCCAAGTGAGACTAGAACTTCAAGCTTTTTGAAGTATCCCATCTACAACCCTGTAGACCTTTCTATCTCAAGTTGATGTGCCACCTCACCAACTAAGAATCTGATGTTGAACCAAATGTCACAACATTGTGTTTTGACATCTAGCTGTTGAATTCAGCTCCTTCTTCTGCCACTTGAAGGAACTTCCTCCCTTCACAGAACTGAGTTCAATGTTCTCATAGACTTGATTGTGGAACCAAGTTTGAGTAAACAACCTCCATCCTGCAGGTTTGCAGTTAAGTCATCCAAGCTCACACCTTGATGAATCCCTGCTTCTTCTCCAAAGACATCAGACACTCTGATGTATGAGTCTTCAGAATGACCAGTTAGAACCAACCCTTCAGCTCTACCAAGGATTCCATATCCTAAGGCAAGGCTGTTTCCATGATGCCAAGACTGCTGCCACTAGTTCTTGACTCCACAGTGTGCATAAGCTAATGCACTTCCTTACCTAGATCAGAATTAAACTGATCCAAGCAACCACCATCAAGACTATGATGTCTTCTTCTTCTTGTACATACCAAGGCTGAGTCATGTTTCTTGCCAGGAAACCTTTTCAGAGATCATATGCTTTTGCTGCCACCAAAGATATAGATCATAAGCCAATGTACTATCCTTCCTGTGATTCTGCACAGGGTCTTGAAGAAGTGATGTTCCAACATCTTTAAGAACATCCGTTATCTTGAGCTCCAAGGATAATCAATTAAACACTTGTACTTGACACAAGTAGACATTGATCTTAAATCCTTTCCCAATTTTCCTTTCAGATACTTCCACCATAAGAATACTTTGAAAGTACTCTTCTTGTGTCAACATCTTCTGCTTGCAAGCACCTACACAATTTTGAAGGTCTTCCCAGATTAAATTCACCCTTAGGAATGAGAGAGATGAATTCTTCCTTGCACATTGTGTCACACAACTACCAGAACCTATGTGACACAGGTCAACAGCCAACCAGATCCTAGGCTGACCATAAGTACTAGATGAACACCGGTCAATAGCAGATATGCATTGCCAGAGCATACTTCATCAACCAACCTATGAATCTTCATATTCTCACTCCTTGAGAGAACTGCCACTTCTGATCGTGGTGCTTGAATAACAAGATTCATGGTCCCAATCCTCTGAGTTGAAGCAGCAGTCAGGTTACCCCATTGTTGACTGCTAACATCCAGAGGACTTGTCTTCTAACACTCCATAGTACTCCAGAGAACATCCATCCATCCCTGATCAATCTACAGGAGGAGGACAAGCAGCAGGAACTTGCTCAATGTCACATCTCACCCAGCTCCACTTCTAGAGACCAGACCTCTACATGTGACCTTCTTGAGCATACACACAGTTGACCCTACCCTTGTCAACTTAGCCCACACAGGTGTCTCCTCTTCCCGGTCAGAAGTAGGTTCCAAACAAGAGTATCCCTTTGTTTGACACCTAAAAACATCTGTTCTTCAACCAGCAGCTGCATACTTGTTGAACAACATGTTCTAACATCACATAGAACATTGGTTCCACCTCCTTGGAACACACCTGTCATACCCCAAAATTTGCCCATTAATATTTCAAGACATTTTTCAGGGGCATTCCGACTCATTTTATGGCACTGATCTTAAAGGGACAAAGGCCCAACTCATGAATGGCCCAATCCAGAAAATGGCCCAAACTGGCCTGTTCGCTACACGCTCGCCTAGCGAACGTTACGTTCGCTACACGCTCGCCTAGCGAACGTTCGCTACACGCTCGCCTAGCGAACGTTCGCTACACGCTCGCCTAGCGAAGCAAACGTTCGCTACCAGCTCGCCTAGCGAGGCTGACAGACAACAAAAAATTTCGGGCTTCGTTCTGAGCCCATTAGGTCATGAAAAAGGGCATTATAAATACCAGCACTTCAGTAATGAAAGGGAGGAGGAAAAACAGAGGAAGACGGACGGAACCCTTGCCTAGAAACCCTGGAGATCAACTTGAAGGATTCCGAGTAAAGAAACCCTGAAGGCCGCTCATCCGCTCCGAAGCTACCACCGCCCAACTCAATCCGGCTCGCCAATTCAAGGTTGCAATTCGATTGCAAACAGGTTTGCATTACTATTATCGCTTTATTTTCTTAATTTGCATGTGATACCGCTTTATGTTCTTAACTTGCATGTGATATTATAATTGAATTCATAAACATATTTGAGGTTTTGCATGTGAATTTAAGTGTGCCTGAATATTGTGAATGCTGAACCGTATAATTATGTGTTGGATGCCATAAGCCATGCCGCAGGTTGAAGTCATACTGTTCTGAAATTCAAAACCCGCAGCCGCTCGCTAGCACATCGCTAAGCGAGCATGTAGCGAGTATTCGCTAGGCCCTCGCTAGGCGAGGCAGAGGCGAACGGGACAGTCGCTAATATTTTGTTTGTTATGTCCTATGCGTATCTGATCTATTCTATGTTAATTATGCACTGTTTTGCCTGACATTCATGCTGCTGTATTTTCTTTTGCGGTATAATCTTCGATTACACCCCGATTTGGTATTCTAACCCGTTTGCTGAATTTTGCTAAGGTTCACATGTCCCAGGAAAAGATTGCCGTTAGGTCTTCCACTTTATTTGTGGGATACCCTTGTGGAGACTCACCCTAAATTACTTAATTAATTTTAATGTGTTAATTTTAATGTATTAATTTTAATGTATTAATTTTAATGTATTGATTTTAATATGGAGGCTCGTCCTAATTACCTAATTGACTTTAAAATATTGCCTTTAAATAAGTGATCTTGGACCTCTCTTTGCTGCCCTACGGTATTACGGTATAACGGTCATGTCCCGCGAATGTGGGGATACACTTAGCAATGGCCCTTCGATTAAATCATCATAAAATAAATCATAGTCCCTCGGATGTTGCCTTCGAAAATACGATTTTGTCCCTCGATGACCTTTCGGTGTAGCCTACGGTTAAATGATGATCGTCCCTTCGAATGCTAAGGTATCCTTACAAATGTTGCCTTCAATGATCAATCGATGACCCTACGATGATCCTTTAACATCCAAAGGGTAAAATTACTTACTTCTCAATAGTAAGGACAGTTTTACCCTCATAAGGATAGGAAACGTTCATAACGACCTTAGGAAGGTATAACTCTCAATTGCTGGATCATAACCTAAAACATTTTCCACCCCTCACACTTTACACTTTACAAATCCTAGAAAATCACCACTTGGTATACATTCATACTAGAATCATTACCGAGTTATATTTTTCTAAACCATTTTCAAAATCAAATGAGATAAATACTTTGTATACATTCATACGAGAATCATTACAAAGTTAAACTCTCTTTCAAACATTTTTTAAGCAATTCACCGACACTTTTCAGACAAAAATATAAGTGATCCAGTAATTAAGAGCCCATGGATAACCATGGATACAAAGGGTGCTAACACCTTCCCTTTGTATAATGTACCTCCCGAACCCAAAATCTATTGAGGTCTTTCATGTTCTTTTCCACCTTTCCTTATTGGATAAAAGAAAAGTCGGTGGCGACTCTTGCTATCCGCGACATTGCGATAAAAAGCAAAACACCCCAAGTCAGTTCACCGTATGACAGAACTGGCGACTCTGCTGGGGAATACTTTAAAAAGAGAGGTTACCTTAAAAACAAGATCACTTATTCCAAATTGTCTGATTTACTTTTAAGGGATTGCTTGGGTATTTTTGAGTGAAAGATCCTACACCCGGATCTATTGTACCTTAGGTAAGTAGCAATAGATCATCGCGACTATCCGGCGTATACTGGAATGGTTAAAATGATGGCTACGGTTAATGTGACACTTTGGATGTCCTGATGTTCCTCATGTTTACTTGAGGAAAAATTTGGCATCTGCATGGTGTCATCAAAGCATTAACCAGACCTTTAGAACCCTAATTGACTCATCCTAGCCATTAGAAAGTAGTGAGATAACTGACTTCGGTTCCGACTGGGGTTGGTTGAGACTCGATACTACACTCTTTGAGATTGGACTTTAGGGAAGCTTCGGTCAACCACTTGGTGTTGCACTGAAGTGGACTTAAAGGAAAGTCAATGATTGGAGATCCTTTTAGAACCCGGTTACTATTCTAGGACAGGTTGAACCAACCAAACTTCAGTGGGGAGGGTACTTACCTATGGAACTCATGCAAGCCTTAAAACCTAGGAATGATTGTTGTGTGACTCGTTTGTGCTTGTTATTTTACTTAACATCATAACATCATAACATCATGGCATTGTACTAACCATTTCGAGGACTTAGGGATTTAACTTTTCTCTATTTCGTAAAAAAAAAAAAAAAAAAAAAAAAAAAAAAGAGTTTCCTTTTTGGTAGTTTACGTAAAGTTAAATTCCAAAAGGCCTTGAAAACATTTCATGCATTGCATAGCATAACAGGTACTCTAAAGGGATCAGTGTTCTCATGGTTTTCCTCCACACAGAAAAATGGACCTCGAACAAACTGTCAAGGATCTCCATGCTCAGAATGCTCAACTCCAGGAGATGATCTTGAACTTATCCAGGGGGCAGGAGGAACTGAAAGCTCTCTTGCTCGAGAAAAAAGACAAGAAACCTGTGAGGCACACTAACCCGGGAAGAAGGCAGTTTACGAAGATCAATATGACTCTAGCACAGGCACTGCAGGGTATGCTAAAAGCAAATTTGATTATCCTCAGAGATCCTCCTGCAAAACCCAACACTACTTCTCCTCGTTATAATCCCAATGCCAGGTGTGCCTATCACTCCGATAGCCCCGGGCATGATACAAACGATTGTTGGTCGTTGAAGAACAAAATTCAGGATATGATCGACGCCGGAGAATTTGAATTTGATCCGCCTGAGACTCCTAATGTCATCACTGCTCCTCTGCCTAAGCAGGACGAGACTGTCAATGCTGTGGAAGATACTGATGACGATTATGACTTGGATAGCTGGATTTCCCCAACAATTGGTGACGGACTCGACAATTGGAAGGCTGAAGACACTATCCCGATTTCCTTTAGTCGAGAGTAATTGTTATTGCTATTTTAGTATTTCAAAAGCATTATGTCTATACCCGGGGCATAATAGCTAATTTTAAGGGTTTGTCATTTTCATAAGCATATTCATATTCAATAAATCAATGGACTTTTTGCATTCAAATATTGCGCTCTTTATCTTTCCTGTCATTTTTCAAACAAGCTATGTTTTCTTGCACACACTCACGTAACAATTTGCCGATCCATATCCACTCTGGATCCTGTTGGTAATGACTCTGCTACTGTTCATTATGACTTTGAAAATCCGATCTACCAAGCCGAGGATGGAAGTGAGGAAGATTGTGAAGTCCCTGGAGAACTTGCCAGACTGGTACTACAAGAAGAAAAGACCACACAGCCGCATGAGGAATCAATTGAAATTGTAAATCTGGGTACTGAAATAGACAAGAAAGAAGTCAGAGGTTTCTTGGGACACTTGAATTACATTGCCCGATTCATTCCACACTTGACTGCTACCGGCAAACCCATCTTCAAATTACTAAAAAGGAAAAATCAAGAGATGGTATGGAATGATGAATAACAAAATCAGGAAATATCTCCAAGAACCTCCAATTCTGATGCTACCAGTTAAAGGAAGACCTCTAACTATGTATTTGACCGTGTTAGAAAATTCAATAGGGTGTGCTGGGGCAACATTACGAGTCTGGTCGAAAAGAGCATGTCATACACTGCCTTAGCAAAAGGTACCGACTGTGAAACAAGATACTCACAGCTCGAGAAAGCTTGCTGTGCTTTGGCTTGGGCTGCTCGCCGACTAAGACAGTATATGTTGAATCATACCACTTTATTGATTTCTAAGATGGATCTTATCAAATATACAGTCGAGAAACCTGCTGTCTCCTGAAAGAGTTATCACTGATAATGGTACTAAACTGAACTCTACACGCAGTTCAAAATAAAGCACCATAACTCTTCTCCGTACCGGCCAAAGACGAACGGCGCCGTGGAGGCTACTAACAATATCAAGAATATAACAGTAACATACAAAGACCGGCAGGAGATGTTACCTTTTGCTCTTCATGGTTACCGCACTTCGACAGGGGCAACCCCTTCTCTTTAGTCTATGGAATGGAAGCCGTTTTACCAGTGGAAGTTCAGATTCCCTCTCTAAGAATTGTGAAAGATGCAGGATTAGGCGAGGATGAATGGATTCAGACTCGACTCGATCAGATAAACTTGATTGATAAGAAGAGACTTGCGGCTGTTTGTCACGGGCAGATATATCAGAAGCGCATGACCCAGGCATTTAACAAAAAGGTCAAGAGACGAGTGTACCAAATCGGCGACTTAGTTATCAAGCGTATCATTCTACCACAAGGTGATCCCAGGGGCAAATGGACTCCCACATACGAAGGGCCATTTGTAGTTAAGAAGGTATTCTCTGGTGGAGCCATGATGCTTGCTACAATGGACGGCGAAGAGTTCCCGCATCCTGTGAACGCTGACATAGTTAAAAAAAAAATACTACGCATAAAAGAGACCCGCTAGGTCAACGTACCTTGGCAAAAGTAAGGGCATCCCGGCGAACCAAAAGGGTTCGGGCAAAAATTAGGGATAAACATATAAAGACGTACACCCGGCAAGTCGAAAACCTGAAAAGGCGGCTTGAGCAAAAAAGGGTATCCCGGTGGACTGAAAACCTGAAAAGGCGGTCCAGGCAAAAATTAGGGATTAAAGCATATGACTATGCCCCGTTCTCTGTCTGCTTCAACCAAGTTCAAAGGACTGAACAAGCTAATCACTTCTATCCGACAGCAGGAGATGAGAGGCTTGAAGACATAATGACAGTGGTGGAATTAAAATCAATAGGGTTTTTTCTGCATAGCTTTCTCTTTATTGTCTTGGCAATTTCCTCTTACTAGGATTTCTGTCTCCTTGTACACAAATTGCCTGTTTATAGGCCCTCTTTCAAAATCAATACAATTTCATTTCCAAAAAGATGCTTTTGTTTTACTTTCTCTGTTTTGTTTGCGTAAACGTCCATTGATTTAACTTGAATTGATATATGCATTTGAATATGATCAATGTTTATCAAAATACATGCATGAAATAGCAATGGCAGTTACTAAAGGACTTCAGGATCGTGGATAAGATCTAACCATGCTTTCCGATGAATCCCGTTGCTAGTTCTATTCCCCAGCAAAGCCAGTCATTCCCAGAAGAGAGTGGCATTACTAGACAAATGGGTCATCTCTTCCACCCCCAGCCGGGCTTCTGTTGAACATTTCTACCATCAGACAGAAATCAAACATCCCTGGCTAAAAAAGGGTCATCGATACCAGTATCTCCCAACCAGAAGATTGAGATTTATTTTCCCCAGTAGAGTCCTCAGAAAGAACTTTTCAGATGCATAATTCATTCATTACATCATTTCATAACATATACATGCATACAATGTTCGCATTTATTCCAGACGCATAATTCACTCATTACCTCATTTCACAGCATACGCATGCATACAACATTTGCATCTCATGCATCATGACATGGCATGAAGCTAATTTTATTTTTCAGGTCAATTATCCTCCTGACATAGTCAAAACAAAGGTCTATTCAGACAGATATCTTTATCAATTACATTCAAGATGCAACTATATCCATCAGATACTGCCTAGCGTACGGTACATGCCGAGCTCATCCCAGACATTTATTGCAAATACAACATATACAAATACTATCAGATATAGCCTAGCGTACGGTTCATCCTGATTCATCTCAGCATATGACTCCTTCAACTCAGATACGATCTAGCGTACGATCCATTCTGACCTTCAATAACTCAGATACGATCTAGCGTACGATCCATTCTGACCTTCGACAACTCAGATACGATCTAGCGTACGATCCATTCTGACCTTCAACAACTCAGATACGATCTAGCGTACGATCATTCTGACCTTCAACCACTCAAAGACAGTCTAATGTACGACCAAGTTAGACCTTCAAGTCAGATTCTGCAAATACAGTCTAATGTACGACCAAGTTAGACCATCAAGTCAGATTCTGCAAATACAGTCTAATGTACGACCAAGTTAAACCTTCATCTTCTCAGATGCTACCTAGTGTACGGTACATTTCTGAAGTGTAGTCTAGTGTACGACTACCCCCTTTTATCATCAGATTTAGCCTAATGGACGGCTCATTCTGCTCAGATACGGTCTAATGTACGACCCAATTTGACCTTCGTCTCCACAGATGCTACCTAGTGTACGGTACATTTCTGAAGTGTAGTCTAGTGTACGACTACCCCCTTTTATCATCAGATTCATCCTAATGGACGGCTCATTCTGCCCAGATACGGTCTAATGTACGACCCAATTAGACCTTCGTCTCCTCAGATGCTACCTAGTGTACGGTACATTTCTGAAGTGTAGTCTAGTGTACGACTACCCCCTTTTTTATCATCAGATTCAGCCTAATGGACGGCTCATTCTGCTCAGATACGGTCTAATGTACGACCCAATTTGACCTCAGATGCTACCTAGTGTACGGTACATTTCTGAAGTGTAGTCTAGTGTACGACTACCCCCTTTTATCATCAGATTCAGCCTAATGGACGGCTCATTCTGCCCAGATACGGTCTAATGTACGACCCAATTAGACCTTCGTCTCCTCAGATGCTACCTAGTGTACGGTACATTTCTGAAGTGTAGTCTAGTGTACGACTACCCCCTTTTTTATCATCAGATTCAGCCTAATGGACGGCTCATTCTGCTCAGATACGGTCTAATGTACGACCCAATTTGACCTTCGATGCTACCTAGTGTACGGTACATTTCTGAAGTGTAGTCTAGTGTACGACTACCCCTTTTTATCATCAGATTCAGCCTAATGGACGGCTCATTCTGCCCAGATACGGTCTAATGTACGACCCAATTAGACCTTCGTCTCCTCAGATGCTACCTAGTGTAAGGTACATTTCTGAAGTGTAGTCTAGTGTACGACTACCCCCTTTCATCATCAGACACAGCCTAACGTACGGCCCTCTCTTCAACTCAGATACGATATAGCGCATGATCCATTCTGATCCTTTATCCCCAGCAGCATATGACACACTCCGACTCCGCAGCGAAGTCAACAGCCTAATGGATGACTCATTATTCGGTCTAACGTACGACCCAGTGTGGCGCCCATGTCTTCAAATTGGCCTAATGTACGGCGCAATCTGAAGCTTTCATCATCAAATTTCCTGGATGGCATCTTTAAGCCCATCTCCGTCAAGACTAATTGACAAGTGCAAATTTTTGGGGGCATTCTAGTGTTCAATAATCTTCCACCTCCAGACCACGAATGGCATGCACGCCATCCTAACTCTCTCGGTTCAAGAATATTGAACAGGGGCAGCTGTCATACCCCAAAATTTGCCCATTAATATTTCAAGACATTTTTCAGGGGCATTCCGACTCATTTTATGGCACTGATCTTAAAGGGACAAAGGCCCAGCTCACGAATGGCCCAATCCAGAAAATGGCCCAAACTGACCTGTTCGCTACACGCTCGCCTAGCGAACGTTACGTTCGCTACACGCTCGCCTAGCGAACGTTCGCTACACGCTCGCCTAGCGAAGCAAACGTTCGCTACCAGCTCGCCTAGCGAGGCTGACAGACAACAAAAAATTTCGGGCTTCGTTCTGAGCCCATTAGGTCATGAAAAAGGGCATTATAAATACCAGCACTTCAGTAATGAAAGGGAGGAGGAAAAACAGAGGAAGACGGACGGAACCCTGGCCTAGAAACCCTGGAGATCAACTTGAAGGATTCCGAGTAAAGAAACCCTGAAGGCCGCTCATCTGCTCCGAAGCTACCACCGCCCAACTCAATCCGGCTCGCCAATTCAAGGTTGCAATTCGATTGCAAACAGGTTTGCATTACTATTATCGCTTTATTTTCTTAATTTGCATGTGATACCGCTTTATGTTCTTAACTTGCATGTGATATTATAATTGAATTCATAAACATATTTGAGGTTTTGCATGTGAATTTAAGTGTGCCTGAATATTGTGAATGCTGAACCGTATAATTATGTGTTGGATGCCATAAGCCATGCCGCAGGTTGAAGTCATACTGTTCTGAAATTCAAAACCCGCAGCCGCTCGCTAGCACATCGCTAAGCGAGCATGTAGCGAGTATTCGCTAGGCCCTCGCTAGGCGAGGCAGAGGCGAACGGGACAGTCGCTAATATTTTGTTTGTTATGTCCTATGCGTATCTGATCTATTCTATGTTAATTATGCACTGTTTTGCCTGACATTCATGCTGCTGTATTTTCTTTTGCGGTATAATCTTCGATTACACCCCGATTTGGTATTCTAACCCGTTTGCTGAATTTTGCCAAGGTTCACATGTCCCAGGAAAAGATTGCCGTTAGGTCTTCCACTTTATTTGTGGGATACCCTTGTGGAGACTCACCCTAAATTACTTAATTGATTTTAATGTGTTAATTTTAATGTATTAATTTTAATGTATTAATTTTAATGTATTGATTTTAATATGGAGGCTCGTCCTAATTACCTAATTGACTTTAAAATATTGCCTTTAAATAAGTGATCTTGGACCTCTCTTTGCTGCCCTACGGTATTACGGTATAACGGTCATGTCCCGCGAATGTGGGGATACACTTAGCAATGGCCCTTCGATTAAATCATCATAAAATAAATCATAGTCCCTCGGATGTTGCCTTCGAAAATACGATTTTGTCCCTCGATGACCCTTCGGTGTAGCCTACGGTTAAATGATGATCGTCCCTTCGAATGCTAAGGTATCCTTACAAATGTTGCCTTCAATGACCAATCGATGACCCTACGATGACCCTTTAACATCCAAAGGGTAAAATTACTTACTTCTCAATAGTAAGGACAGTTTTACCCTCATAAGGATAGGAAACGTTCATAACGACCTTAGGAAGGTATAACTCTCAATTGCTGGATCATAACCTAAAACATTTTCCACCCCTCACACTTTACACTTTACAAATCCTAGAAAATCACCACTTGGTATACATTCATACTAGAATCATTACCGAGTTATATTTTTCTAAACCATTTTCAAAATCAAATGAGATAAATACTTTGTATACATTCATACGAGAATCATTACAAAGTTAAACTCTCTTTCAAACATTTTTTAAGCAATTCACCGACACTTTTCAGACAAAAATATAAGTGATCCAGTAATTAAGAGCCCATGGATAACCATGGATACAAAGGGTGCTAACACCTTCCCTTTGTATAATGTACCTCCCGAACCCAAAATCTATTGAGGTCTTTCCTGTTCTTTTCCACCTTTCCTTATTGGATAAAAGAAAAGTCGGTGGCGACTCTTGCTATCCGCGACATTGCGATAAAAAGCAAAACACCCCAAGTCAGTTCACCGTATGACAACACCCTCCTTGAAAGACTTCAAGGTCTTCATATACACTACCTAAGAGTGTAAAAGAATCAGTGATCAGGTGATTCTTACCATCCTGACGTGAGTACATCATGATGAGTGGACTTGAGGGGACTCAAGTAGTTTTGACATCTTCAGAGGTTCTGATGAAATCTTGAACACAGCAGCCTTTCATCCACATGAGGGGAAACTACATCAGAGTTTGAGTTTTGCCAGGTATTATGCAGCGGAAATCATAATACAACTCAACCTAAGACCACACTTTTCACCAGATCAGCCTCAAGGACCATACCAAGTTTGAATGTGATTCAATACTGGCACAGCTGTCCCACACATAGGCCAATTGCCAACCTCCAGATACAGGTACACATTATTCCTGTCATGAACAGTCCATCCACCTACTTCAAGGGACCATTCAGGGAAATTACAGAACCTTCCACTGGTTCCAACATAACTTCTTGCAAGATACCAGAAAGTATCACCCGTGGATCTCATCCAGAAGCAGAACAGGATGCCTGCTCTGATACCAATTGAAATTCTGGTGTAGTCAGAATTCAGATGTTCTACTCCACGTCATGACATCTGATCTAACATTGTAACTAATACAGCAAGATAGTTATTACCCACTGTACTAATATGCACAAGTTCACAGATGTCACGACATCTCATTCTATGTCACCCTAAGATGTATGAACACCTGGTTCTGTGCATCAGGAAGAAAGACTCAACAGGAATCAAACCTAGCACTCACTTCTGTTGTTTTCTTCCACAATTATCAGCATGATGTCTTACTGTTGTTTGAGGACATCATCTGTTACATTGTTCCAGTGAGTATATCTTTTACTTGTATTTCCTGAATTAAAAGTTGAACACGTCAATCTAATTTCCACTTATTAGATTGCTAACAACTAGGCTATTTGTTAGGTTCATTAATTGTAGGTTGTTAGTTGGTTTCCTGGTTTTTCTCTAAGCTATTGAATCCCTGAAGAATAGCCTGAGAAAAATACTGAACCAGAAAAACCAATCATCCTACACTTTAGCACCTGCTGTTGGGAATGAATGTCACAACATTCAGTTCGACATCCAGAACATATGCTGAGTCTGTTATGTTCTTGGACACGTGCTGTGCTAAGTTTGCAATACTGTAAAAGACCAACTAGTCTCTACTACAGTATCAGCCTTCAGTATCAACTGTCAGAACATCCAGTTTGACAGTTTCACTATGATCCTTCAACCAGGCCTGTTATCCTTAAAGAGAACATACTGAACTGAAGTTAACTTACTTATCATTCAGTATGCACTGTCCCTGATGAATGTTACAGCTTTCTGATTGACATTCAAACAGAAGGCTATATGCCAGGTCAGTTATCATCTTGATAAGCTGACTGGAATACCTGCTGAGATATGGCAGTAATAAACACATGCAGAAGGAAAACAAACACAGGAAATTGTTAACCCAGTTCAGTCCAACATGACCTACATCTGGGGGCTACCAAGCCAGGAAGAAGATCCACTATTAGTAGTATCAATTTAGAGTTAAACTCACCTGTTTACAACTCCTCACTTAATCCCTACCCAATGCAATCTATACCTAGGAACTCCTAGATAGAAACCTCCAGTTTCCATTCCTATCACTACAAATACAATGTAATGTTAACACACCTTGAACTTGCTTCACAGCTTCATTCAAGAACAAAATCACTCTTGCCTACAGGCTTTGAGTTACAAAACTCTCAGCTTTTACCACTGAGAAACATATGGTAACCTTCCCACAGATTGGGAGGTTTACCTCACACACACCCCTAAATTTTCATTTTAAGAGGCTTACAAATACTAGGTTACAATTAGCTATTTATAACCTAATCACCCAACTGGATTTGGGCCTTCAGAAACCGCAGCAGACTTGTTCTTTGCTGTTACAACTTCAGCAGAAAAATTCTGCTACAAACAAGGTCTTCAATCCTAGAATCTCTCCATATATATCTCCATATTTTGAGCCTATATATCTTCTGATTGAGTCTTCAAGACCTTCACATGGGAGTTAGGATATTCACCAGATATCCTTGCTGATCCCAGAATATATACTGAATTAATTAATTCAGTTTTCTACACATGTGCGATGTCACAGACCTGATGTCGTGACATCGTACATGACATGTTGGTCCAGATGTTGAATTTCTTCAACCCAACATATTAAAACAACAGAGATGATTACATTATTTGTTTTCTAAAATTAATGCCAATCCTAAGGAATCAACAGTGTTTATGTGGAGAAATTAGCAAATTCGAAGAGAGAGAAAAAAATAGAGAGTTTCTTGAATTTGGATCTGAAAAGTTAGTTATGGTTGTTACAATTAGGGTTTGGCTATTTATATGATGTGTTAATCACAATGCTAATCCACTTAGGCCTTGGTTAATCATGATTAGTGAATTTAGAAGTAATTGCAAAAAATGAATAATGCACCATTATGCCCATGCAACACGTCCAAATTCTCATGCAAAGCCTTGAAATCACTTAATATCAACCAAGGATCATGATGGAAGAATTAACTTGCTTACACCATAAGCCAATTTTGAATTGTGAAAATTGCCTCCAAAATGATCATGTGGAAAATAGTGAGCATACAAACTCTTTCCATGCATGGCAAGGCTTTTTTTGAGAAGTATTGGTCATGAGGAGTATTTTGCAAAAAGAATGGACCAAATTGGAGTTTTGTATCAAAAGTTATGTCACTTTGAATTTCCATGCACACCTTGTGATCATTTGGCCATAACTTCTCAACCAAACATCATATGGACATGAATTAGGACTTTTTGGAAAGGGGAGACAAAGATCTACAACTTTCATGTTCACCAAAAATCCATTTGAAGCTTATTTGATCTTTAAAAGTCAAGATGAATGTGGACCAGAAACTTGCCATTTTTGGAAACTTGAAATTACAGGTCATTTTCCATTTTTGGAAACTTTTGCCGTGACTTCAAAATCTTCAAGATAGATGTTTAGAATGACAAATGGACCTCTTTTGAACATGGTTGAGGTGTCTCAACTTATTTCCCCACCTCATAGCCCTCAGTTGACTACACAGTTGACTTTTTGGTCCTCATATGACATTGACATGCCTTGATCAACTTGAGCCTCTACCACTTGGGGAAATTGCTCAAAAATGAAATCCTAGCTCATGTAAGCTCCTTATGATAACCATGTGATCCTCATCTCAATAAAATACCTCATCTCCTTGAGAAACCCTAGCTGGAAGAATAACATTGATTAGGGTTGACCAGAGGTCAAAACCCTAATCCAAAGGAACTTGAGAATGAATAATGAAACCCTGGATGATGATACAACCATGATGATGGTAAAATATACTTGCAAACAAGATAATGTTCAAGATCTTTTTAAGAATCAAGAAACCCTAACTGAAGCCCATCCCCTCAGATGGTTGACAATCAATTCATAGAGACCCTCAGGCTTGAATCATGTAACTTCTCCATCTTTTGAAAAGACTTTGGAGGATGACTTTCTTATTTCCATATGATATGCAAAATGCAATTCCTAATGTCCTAAAATATGAAATGCAATGTGTCAAACTAGTCCCAAGAAGATGAGGGCAAATTTTGAGGTGTTATAGCATGTAAACATTACATAGAGCAACACAAATTTCACATTTAGAAGAAATACTTAAGGAGAAGAAGCACATAAAAAGTTTAATCAATGCATTATTGGTTTAGAATTCTTAATTTTGTTCTTATAAAAATGAAGTTTTCTTTAGGAAAAAACTTTGTAAAAATGTCTAACAGTTGATTAAATAAAGACACAAACTCAATTACGCAATCCCTTTTTTCTACGTGATCCATAATAAAATGGTGTCTAACTCAATGTATTTCGTATAAGTGTGAAGTATCAGATCCTTAGTGAGGTTTATCATGCTACACTTAATCGGGACAGTTCAGAGACTAATTCTAATCACCTGACTATTGTTTCATATAGATTAATTGTTAAAAAACTATATGTAACAGTGTATTCTGCCTTTATTATGGATAACATAACACTTGTTTATTTCTTACTATACGATGAGACAAGAGTTACCAAGCAAATGAAAAGTATCGCATGAACTTTTCTAATTCAATTTAGAACAACAAAACTCAGAATCAGAGTACCCAACCAAAGCACAATGATTTCCTTTGAGTATCATAAACCAATTAGTGGTGAGCTTGTGAGATACCTCATATTACGTTTGACCGTAATGAGGTGGGATTCTTTGGAGTTTTCTTGAAAGCACGGACACATAAAGACAAAAAATATGATATCAGAATGATATTTAGTGAGATAGAGAAGATAACCAATCATAGCTTGATATCCCCCCCTGACACACACATATTTTAAGGCACACAAAATGCTAATGGGTTTAGAAATTGGATTTACTTTTCCATTCCAAATATTTTTAACAACTCTTTCAAATATTTAACATGATTTATGAAGGCTTATCATTTTGTTCGATGATTTTTTAAACCAAGGAAGTACCAATGTTCAACGATCGTAAACATTTCAAACTCATTTTGCAGCATATTAAAGAAACCTTTACACAAATATTTGTTATTAGCACCAGATGTGATATCATCAGCGCATACTTGAAGAAGTAAAATTTCATGTTAATATTTTTTAATAAACAAAATTGTAACAAACTTTCCTCTTTGAAAACTTTTTTCAAGTAAAAACTTGCTTAAATAGTCATACAGAGCGCGACAGACTTGTTTAAAATTATAAAGATACATTTCTAGCTTTGAGATATGATTACTATAAGAGAAATTTTTGAAATTGGGAGGTTGATAAATGTATACTTTCTCTTAGATATAACCATTTAAAAGTGTATTATTTACATTCATTTGGAAGAATTTGAAATTCATGTTGCTAAGAGCATTCTTATGGCCTATAATCTTGCTACATGACATAAGTATCATCAAAATCTATGTTTTCATGTTAATTGTGTCCTTTTACAACACATATTGATTTATGTTTAAAATATTTTCATTTTCATCATGTTTATTGTAGAAGATTCATTTAGTTCCATTCACTGGATTAGTCCTATGTTTGAGAAGAAGTTTTCATACATTATTTTTCTCAAATTTATTTAAATTTTCTTGCATAACAGTAGACCAATGTTCGTCAATGAGATCATCATTGTCGTCCTTTGGATTAATTTGGGAAACTAAATCCATAAAATTACATACATGATCAATGGATTCTCGTGTGGTTACCCCCTTTGAAATATCCCTTATTACATTTTGGATTGGATGATCTCTTTATGCTCTCCAATCCTTGGAAGGTCTTGATGATTATCTATCTAAATTTGTTTCTGCAACTCGGTCTTTGTTTTTTATTTGTTTTGATATGTGTGTTTGTCTTTGTCTTTATTTACGTCATTGTCTTCTAACAAAGTTTTCTCCAAAATATCAACACAATCAAAGGCTTCCTCCTTAAGAGAATTAAGTTAATTTCGTCAAAGTTCATTTGTTAAAAATGAAAAAAGCTTTACTATAAGCAGAATATCCTTGAAAAAGACCTTCATCATCTTTAGCATGGAATTTACCAAGGTTATCTTTCTGTTATTAAGGACAAAAACTTTGCATACGAAGATATGGGGGTGGGAAACATATGACTCTTTCTTTTGTAAATTTGGTAGTGAATTAACTTTAGAATTGATATTATCGAGACACAATTCATACATAGCAAATAATGTTTATTGCATTAGTCCGTAAATAATTAGAAAAAATAGTTTCGTTGAGCATCATCCTCGCTAGCTCTTCAAGAGATCTATTTTTTCTATTTGACTATCCCATTTTTGTTAAGGATTTAATGGAGTAGAAAGTAAGCTTTATGCCATTCACAAGACAATTTTTTTTACAAATTCCACATTTTGAAAGTCACATCTCTGACCACTTTTGATATATGCAATGTTTATGCTTTTTTTTGGGATAACTTTGGCTCATTTTAAAAGGCAACAAACAATAATTTTTATGAGACAATTTTTTTTACATGTATAGAGAGAATAATCATCCAATATAAAAATGACATAATAATTACTATCAACATTTATGGTTCTAGATGAGCCAAAAATATTGATTTTCAAAAGTTTTAAAGGCCAATTTGTTTAAATAAATAAAAAATCAATTTAGAGAATTCTTTTACTTGTTTACCCTTTTGGCATGCATCATATAACCTATTCTTTTTAAAATGGATGTTTGGCTGACCAATCATAACTCCTTGTAGACCAATTTTTTTAATTGTCCATGAGGATATGGGTTATTCTCCTATGGCAAACTCCTAATTCGTCCTCTTTACTTAGCAGACAAACATCGTTTGAAGGTAATTTATTAAAATTAACAGTATAGGTATCTCAACTTGTTATACTAGTAATAAGAGTTTGATTGTTTTTAATTTATACAATCCTTCATACAGATGAATCAAAAGTCACTTTGTGACCTTTGTCATATAACTGAGTAATACTAAGCATGTTACGTTTTATACCTTCAACTAGTAGAGCATCATCAATCATTTGATTGAAATACTTATCAATCGCGCAAGAACCTACGACCCTTCGTTTGTTATTATTACTATACGAAACAAATCCTTCCTTTTTGGAGTAAAGGGAGAAAAAATAACTCTATCTCCAATCACATGCTTTGAACAATTACTATCAAGATAACGGTTGAGATTGTAAAGCATATATGTATTATAAACTTAAGTTTTTTAAATTTATGTACGTGAATTATTTTGGGTCCTCTAGAATTAATAAAATGCATAAATATTTTAGGAGTCTGTGTTGAACCATGTTCATAAGTTTTCTTAAAGAAGCAAAATGAAGAAAAATTATGTTTAATGTAAAATTGATGGTTATTTTTTATAAAGAAAGATACAAGAATATGACAATTTTTATCATAGTAAATACATTTTCGAATAATGTAGTTATGAGTCCTATTAGCAAGGGAGAATTTATTATTACCATTATTTTTAGGCTAGTATCCAAAGCCAACTTTATGATATGTTCCTCATTGATTACCTAGAATGAGGTTAAAGTTGTATCTTCCTTTGATACATTTATCAATTGTATTATGCAAATCTTCAATTTTATTTTTTTACAACATTGAATTTTGCACACACGGTAGATTCATCAAAACTATTATAAGATGAAAGAGTAAAGGGAGGGAGAGTTCAAAATAATTAAATTTATAAGTTAAATCATTTACATCATTTTCTTTATGATTCTTCATGAGACATATGTTGACTTCTTTCTCATTTTCATATTCATATGAGGAGTTCATTATCATCCCTTGTTATGTATACTTCCTATTGTTCCTTTGATTGACAAGCTCTAGGTAAAACAACATGGGCAATACAAGATGTAATTTATGAAAAGACATCATGCGGGATAAGATGTTCCAGCATGTGTGCATCATCTGACCTCAGTCTGTAGCCAGAGTTTGTGAGTAAATATGAGCGAGATTTTGTTAGATTCCAAGGAGATTTGTTGTATCTTTTAAAAATATGTTATTAAGTAAGATTTGCTAAGAAGATTTAGTATTATCAAATCAAATTAAATGAGATTTAATTTGCAAAGTAATCAAACATAATCAAATTTTTTGGTGAACATTATTAGATAGCAAATCAAATATGCGTCAAAATAAAATATAATTGGTTTCAATTTAGATGCCCATACCCAGAAGATATCATGCTATATAAGAAAACACATTCCTAACAAGAAGGTGTGCGTAAGAATTGAAGATCTAGTGTGTCGCGCCGCAAAAAATACCCAAGCATATCGCATGCTCGAAATACAACAGAGTCATCACTGAATTTTATTTATTCTAAGAGAAAGGCAAAATATCAATAAAACCCAAGGGAAAGAGAAACGGGTAAGGAAGTCGATTATGCAAGAGGGAGGTATTAACATCCTTCACTGTACTCAATGGGAACCATTTTGATTGTTCTTTGTGCGTATGAGTGTTATCATCTAAATGTTACTTGCGACTGGTTTTAATAAAATGGGAAAATAATTTATTAATTAATGTGCTCGCCAAGGATTCAAACTCTCGTGCCTAGGTATTCTCATAGTATAATGAGAAAATCAGAGTTATGTAGTTTGTGGTAGAAAATTACGTATTTGTTGGTGGTTTTAGGGAGCAATGTTATGATTGTATCCTGGAAGTGTTTTGACGTTAGCTAGTCCAATCCTAGTTCAAATGCTTTAAGCTTTTAGTTTGATTACTAAGAAATGGATTATACCAATTCTTTTATGAAAGAGATTTGTGAATGAATTGGAAAATATTTATGAAATGGTGAAGGTATTGTTTGAATGTATTTTGACCAAGATTGTGTTGTTTGAACCCGTAAAGTAGTGTTTAAACTAGAGGTGTGGTACTTAACCAATAAATGGTGATTATTCAATACAAAGTTGTAGGGTTTTGTATAGATCCAGGGATCAATACCT
The DNA here is from genome assembly GCF_024323335.1 of Lathyrus oleraceus. NCBI lineage: Eukaryota > Viridiplantae > Streptophyta > Magnoliopsida > Fabales > Fabaceae > Lathyrus > Lathyrus oleraceus. Next base: position 476,476,943 of record NC_066580.1, on the reverse strand, counting down.
ACAAATGGAGAGTTTACCTAAGCATTGGGTCTGACAAGGAAAACTTGCAAGAGGTAGCTTGCTTAAGCATTGAGACTAAAAAGGCAAGCATGCAAGAGATGAGAGTTTTCCTAAGCACTGCGTCTGACAAGGCAAATATGCATTAGAATGGTTTATCTAAGCACTGGGTATGACAAGACAAACATGTAAAAAAAAGAGGGGTCTGCCTAAGCCTGAGTCTTACAAGGAAGACATGCATGAAAATGAGGGGTTTACCTAAGCCTGGGTCTCACAAGGCAAACATGCATGGAAATGAGGGGTTTTCCTAAGTCTGGATCTCACAAGGCAAACATGCATGAAAATGGTTTTAAAAATGAGAATGTGATTAACCCGAAGAGATGTGTATGGTTCAGGGATGGGTGTTTAACCAAGAGAATGTCATTAACCCATGAAGGAGATGATTAACCAAGAGAAGATGATTAACCTCAAGAGTTGTATGGGTATCCAAAGATTATTGTATTTAGCCCAAAGAGAAATGTGTGATTGATGTTGATTGTTGAAGTGTTGTCAGAGGATAGGAAGATGAAAGTTGTTTGATTTGAATTACACTAAAGTCTATGAACAAAGGCGAATTCTTTGAATAACTGTGACCTACATCTATATTCATAGATATTCAGAACAAGGGTATGAATGATCCCTCTCATTTTTCTCCATTTCTTAAGGCTCGTGGCGCACAATTCACATCATAATTAACAAGTGTTTTGTTTTGAAAATCATGAGGCAAGGTGTGCTTGAAGGAATGGAATGAAGCTCAGCATGATCAAGTCTTGATGCTATCTTATCTCCAAGGTCTTGAATGTGAATGGACTTAGAGTTGACTTAGTGGATCAAGGGTAGGTGCAAGCATAAATGTCTAATTCAATCAAGTGATAAGGGACTTGTGATCATTTAATTGAATAGGAATCCAAAGGGAACATGCAAATATATTCTTGAAAAATCATACAAAAATAAGTCTAATTCATAAAATTTAATTAATTGTTCAAAAATGAATTTGATCAACTAATCAATCAAGACGAACATACTAAGAGTCATACATTAAGCATACAAAATCATGAAGAAAAAGCAAAGGCATTATCAATTGAATTTAATCATGTTAAAACATAATTCCTAATCTTTCCATTAATTGAAATTAAAAATTAAAATTCTAACAATTAAATTCAATTAAAACCTAATCCTATTAAAAATTCTAACCCAAGTATCAATCTCAAGGACTGTTTGACGATACAGAGTTTGGGTTATATCTTAGTTAAACAAAAGCCTCGGGGTTTTGAATTGTTGGTTTGAAAAGTAGAAAATAGAATACAAAAGAAAGTAAAGAAAACAGCTGAGCAATTTAAAAGTATTATGAATGAACATATTAGGGAAGGTGTATGATTGGATTCACCAACAACATTAAATTGACCTTGGAACAACTTGATTTGATAACATTGACTACTAGTTCTTAAGGGTGTTTACTCCTAAGTCCTTAGCGAGAAAATATTTAATCATTCAAATTAATCCCTATGTCCATAGTGGATCACAGATGAAATTAAGCATTATTTTAATCAAGAATATTACGGTTTCCATATGGTATCCCTACGTCTAGGTGATATCTACTATGAATTATTCACAATTAAGCATTAATAATGATGGTCCAGCCTAAATATTAACCACATATCAAACTCAATTTTTCTGAAAGAGAAAGCATTAAGCACAAATTGTAAATATATCAAAGGCTTAAATAGTCTTTTGATCCCTATAAGTTAGCGAGTTTTTAATTTTGGTCTCTATATCTTTTTTTTTTGTATGTGTTCCTATATCTCACTTTTGTGTTGGTTTTAGTCCCTAAAGTTAAAATCCGCAAGAAAATACGAAGAAAATTTGCAGGAAACCTGCGGATTTTCCTGCGGACTTTGACTTTATAGACTAAAACCAACACAAAAATTGAGATATAGGGACTCAGACAAAAAAAAATTACAAGGACCAAAATAAAAAATTCGTTAACTTACAGGCATCAACAAAATATTTTAGCCTAAATCAAATATCATAAAATCAAAGTCATTACAAGGTAGAAATTTAGAATTGTATCATAAATTCGAATCAGGGACATCCCCTAACATTTTGGGGGTTAGCTACTCATAACAATAACGAAAAACATGATAGAAAGTGTAGACATTACAAAATTAATAGAAGAAAAGAGGTCTTCAATCATAAAAGTTCATGAAAATCTTGATCCACCATGAATTCTTCAGCGTTCCAGCCTTCAAAATGCGTTCTCTCCACTAAAGAATCGTTCAACCCTTGGAAATTCGCGTTTTTCGGCAAAATAGACAAATTCCAAAAAAAAATCAGATCTGGGACGTGCCATAAGTGTATGACATCCACCTATACGCGTATGGGCACTTTTTACACTAACTCATACGTGTATGGTCTAGGGTAGGGCGTATGGCCCAGCTAGAGCCATATGCGTAAGGCTTCTATTTGCACATAGGAGGACTGGTTGGCTGGCCTCATATGCGTATGGGCCTTCCTATACGCGTATGAGCAGAGACTTAAATTTCACCTCCCTCCTGCTGTTACGCGTATTGTGGAAGGTAAATTTGAGTGGCCATATGCGTATGAGAGGTCTCATACGCGTATGGGCAAGAAATATGTATTTTTCTCTCTTTTTATCCTACTCACGCATTGTTGTCTGATTTCTTCACAGATTCAACTCCTCTTTACTTGTAAGCTTTGTAAACACATGTTGTCTGATTTCCTCAGAAATACTAAAGTATTAGTAGGGTAAGTTTTTATAAAAATCTACCAAAATAAGCTCAAACTATTGCCCAAACTCACATCAATTCACCTGCTTTTGGCATTCAAATGACATTAAAACTAACATAAATGGTGATTGATCACTCTGTTGCATGTTTTATGTTATTACGTTAATGAAGGATACATGTTGAGCATGTTTAACACATATATTTGAAAATTTATATGTTTATCTTTTATATATAAAGAGTCGGAATTTTAGGGAGTTACATATTTGGTATCAGAGCAGGTCAGTTCATTTGCCCTAGGTTTTACGAACTTATTTATTTTCCTGGTATACGACATGTGTGTGAACATTGTTGATGCTCATTTTTCTTTCCTAACCACTAGGCAGCAGGAGTGAGTTTGAAACAAGTGAGGGAGGATCCGTTAAGGGTAGTATGACGTGAGGGTTAGAAAACCAGGTGAGAGGCTTTTTACCATAGATGTTTTAGTAGGAAATTTTCAAGGGCAAAAATTATTTTAAGTGGGGAAGAGTTGTAACACGCCGATTTAATTTTAAATAATGTTAATATTATTTTAATATTATTATTATTATTAATTATTTTAATTAGGTGTTGGGGTATTTTATATAATTAATTGAATGTTTTAATTAATTTGTTTTATTTAATCAGTTTATTGGGATGATTGAGTTTATTAGAAGAATTAGAGATTTGTGTTATTTTAGTTAAAGTAAAGTAACATTTGAATTAAAATAAAATGATAGAAAATAGAGTTTTAGAAAGAAAAAAAAAGAGAAAGTAGGGGTGTAAGGACAATTGAGTGGTGAGAGGAGATTTGGATTAAGTTAGGGTAAATAAATTGATAAGTTGAGGGAGAACTTTAGAGAGAGCGTGAAAATTCTGGAATAGAGAGAGAATCCCAAAATCCAAAAGCTTCACCAATATGTAAATTTGAGATACTCAGATAGAGGAGCATTAGTTGCTGCTTTGTGGAATGGTTGATGTAAATGTCTACTTTATTTTATTTATTGTTTTATTGAGTTTACTGAGTATTTCTGCAACCGCTCTAATATGCAACACTAGGGACAAGTTGTTTTTGTTACATGTTATGTTTTTTTGAATCGTTTGGATTATTTAATTAAGTAAATTATGTTGAGACCAATAAATGAATTATTTGAAGTTTTGATGTTTTAGTCCGCTGCGTGTTTTATGTTATTATTTTGATGTAGGATGCGTGTTGAGCATATTTAACACCTATGTTTGAGAAATTATATATTTATATTTTATATATAAAGAGTCGGAGTTTTAGGATATTAAACGTATTTTCCTCCAAAAAATTATGTGTTAATCCTTTGTGCTTTAGTATGGTTCTTGCCATGTTCGGTACCCCTTTGTTCCTCTTCAAGTCTAAAGCATTGTGTGATGGAGTGTATGGTGTTGCGACTTCATGTAAAATATCATGTTGGCTGGAGTAGGCTTCAAATTCTTTGAATGCATACTATCTTTCTCCATGTTTTCTCACGATCTTCCACATTTCGCCACTTTTTTCTACTAGCTTGTTGTATCTTTTGAACACTTCTAAGGCATCGATTTTGGCCTTGATAAAATTCACCCAAAATATTCAAAGGTACCACAAATATTTGAATGAACCATATTCATCACCTCAGTTGATCTCATTGACAAGTTATTGCTAAATGTTAATTTTGGATGCTCTTCTACTAAACATGTTGTGCAAGAACTCTCGAGAGCTATAATCCTAAATATGCCTTGCAGCATATTCTTTAAATTAAACTGAATCGAGTTATTAAAATTCAAATGGTCATACCTTTTTTTACATAGAATGCTCTCCTTATTTTGAGTCATAGTTGCAAGGTAGTCAACCTCCACTGCATTGATTAGGGTCTTGAATGTTCCATTTTTTTGCCAACACTGATTTTTAAATAAGTCTTCTCTTTGCATCATGTAGTTTCAGTGAATCATCTTCCATGATTACTAAATATCCTTTCACCACTACTTGTCCAACATTCATCAAATTACACTTCATATCATGGACATACAATGCATTTTCTATCACTGCCCTCTTACCATCTTCGTGTCTTTTGTTCCATTGAGTTCGTGTAAGCCAGGTTCACGTTAGTTTTTTTGCTAGGATCAAATTGAGTTAGTCACTTCTTATTTCCTATCATATAATTTGAGAAACATGTGTCTAGGTACTAAGTCATAGAAAGAAATATATTCGTTGAGGTCGAATTTTTAACATACATACTTCTGATTTGAAATCATCTTAATGCATAAACTCACATGCCATTAATTTGGTTGACTCTAAATTCAAGTGTGAGTTATTTTTGGCTAACAACTTATAATATTTTTTGTGCAAATATTGACTTGGAAAATTGGAAAATGAAGATTATCTAAGACATATTTCCTCTTCTTTTTTTTTTTTTAATTTTGAATCCAGCCTAATTTTGAATCCAGCCTCGCGGGGCTCTCTTTTAAAGTCAATAACAAAATTTTGTATGGATTTAATCCAACACATAAATTATTAGCACCTAGCCGAATTCGAACCTTAAAATTTGAGAGAAATACACTCTTACGACTCAGACATTCACCACTAAACCAACTTCTCAAAATTAAGACAATCTCATCTAATGTGGATAAGTCCGATCCAACAAGCAACCCAAATTATGGCTTTATGACTCATATTTTAAGAAGAAGAAAAAAAATCTAAAATGATTTATTTTAGTTATAAGTATGTGATATGACATACTAATTTTGTATAATCGTGTAGTTGAGTTGATAAAGAAAATGCATCAAATCTTCTTGATCTTAAGTTCAACCATTGACTCCCCACAAATATTGATTTTCATATAGAGTGTGATTTATCTAGTCCAATATTAAATGCTCAAGTTGATTCTCTTATATTATATCATCTTAAAATTTGAGTTCATCATAACTCAACTCTTACCAAATATGCTAGTAATGTCAAGAGTCTCATGATTTTGACACAATAAACCTCTTATTATTTATAAACACGTTTGTAGGTGTTATTTTATTTAATGTGGATTCTGAATAGTTAGTCTAGACCAAAGGGTAGATTAATAGAAGTGTCAAAAAAAGCCCTAAATGAGAAAGCCCCAACAATTGGGTCCTTATTCGGCCCAATTTTTTTAGGCCCCCTACTAAATCAATAATTTTTTGGCCCCTTATTTTTAAGCCCCATCTTATTTTTGGTTTTTAAGGGGCCTAAGTGAGGGGCTCAAAATATAATTTATTTGAAACAAAATATTTTATTTTTTTAAATATATATTTTAAAAATAATAAAAAAATTAGAAAATTAATTTTTTTCTGAAAAAAAAGTAAAAATTATTTTCAAAAATTAAAAAAAAAAGTTGAATTTAAATGTAAATCCTTTGCAAGAGTTGAATTTAAATGTAAATCTCTTTTATCAAGTTGGAGTTGAATTTTAGCCTCCACAAACGTTGGACATGTATTATTTGTGATCTCTAAGAAAAACTTAAACAATAAGCATTCATTATTCTTGCCTAGCATATGCAAGTCAAATATTAGGGTCAAGATGTGGTTAAGCAGGTAGGCTAAAAAAGAACACATAAATATTGAATATTAAGATGACATTTATGCATTTTCAGGTCTGTCCAATAACACATACTACTTTGGTGCCCTTTAAAACAACATACACATGCTATGTAAATCACTCTCATGGCATTGGGCCATATCTAAGGTTTAATAATACATCATGGTAGTAAAGATCATAGACTATTATTGATGGACAAATTCAATAAGAAAATCAGTAGCTTGTGAAAATATGCAGTTGAGAGAATCTGAGTAAAAAGGGGCCCTCGATTACACATATCATTGTGCAAAAAAGATTTGTATGACCACAGCAAGACGAGAACTTGTCATCCCTCATACTTTTATATTGTCTAAATTGTTTCCAAATGAAAGTTGAATGAAAATTCTAAAAGAAATTTTCGATACAGTTCAAAAAAAATTATAATACATTTTAAATTTTCAGTATACCAGATATTTCAAAATTTCCGATTTATTTCATTAATTTCTGGAAATTATAAATTTACATGTGACTACCGAATATTTCAATTATTTTAAATTTTTGGTATATCAAATATTTCAAAATTTCAGGTTTGTTTCATTAATTTTCGGAAATTCGAAATTTACATGTGGCTATCAGAAATTTCAACCTAAATGAAATTTTCGGTAGGGCTATTTTATTTATTTTTTGAATGTTCAGGATTTTGCCAACAGTTTTGAATGGTTGTGATTGCACCGTTAATTTTGTGTGGTCCAGAGTAAATGCAAAGTTGTATAAATAAGGGGTCACATGTTTGATAAAATCATCTAAAAAAATGTCGCTTCCTCAATTTTTGATTAAGGCAGAAGTGTATTTTAACAAAGCTTCACCTCTCGTAGAGTTTCGACTTCCAGATGACACCACATCTCTCGCCAGCCTGGCGTCCAATTCGAGTGAATTACTTTTTGATATTGAAACTAGGAAAATCATAAAGATCGAGTTTAATGAAGATTGGATTGATACCGTCGGGAAGGTGAAATACAATCTTATTAAGTTGAAGACCGACGAAGATGTGAAGGAAATGTGGAGATTTTGTCGTAGGATAACAGAGAAGTCGATCGAGTTAGATGTTAGGCTTTCAAGATCTGTTGACGACATAATGGAGATGTTGAAATGTCCAAAATAATCTATTAGTGTTTAGGTTTTTCTTATTTATTATTGTTTTCTTAAGTTATGTTTAAGTTAATGTTGATGTTGCATCTGTATTTCAGTTAATGTTGATGTTTAAGTTATGTCATCAAAAATATTATGCAATAAAAAGTTATGATGAAAAAGTCGGAATAGTATACAGATAATACATATAATACATAATATATGAAATCCATATACAAAAGATGTCTAAATAGGCCCCTCACAAGCTATGTATGCAGCCCGAGGTTATCCATGATATACAAAACCCATGAGGTTATCCATAATAACTACAATCATCTAGAGGTGCTGATGGACATCGACATCAACTGTAGGAGGCACGTCATCGACAAGTACCCCAGTAAGAGAAGACCCTGAATCAGTAGTAGGTGGGATAATATGAGGGTGTGATACAGTGAGATATCACTCTAAGTAACCATCCTCACACTACGATGGGTGATGAACCCTAACTTCCTGATCTTTAACGGCATGACCAGAACTGATGAAGTTACTTTGAAACAACCAATAAATTCTCGCAGATGGTATATATGGAACTGGTCGTGGGATACTATGAACATAACCATACTGTCGTAGACACCTCTCAGGAAAGTGTCTAACACTCGTGGTCTCCCACCGCATATAACCTAAATATAATGACGACTCCTCGAACTCACAGTGGACTCAAAGACTAGTGTATGGTGTCTAGATGACATCATCTATAGTCAGTGCATCGAGCCTCCTCTTGTACTCAGCAAAACCATCGGGATATGTCTTCCTGGCCTTCCATCTCTTCGCTCGTGGGGATCCCACTGAGCAATGTTGGACCCTCTTGTCACATATGTTAGGGAAATGCCCATATATCTAACATTGATATCAAAACAAAGACACAACACATAAGAAATAAGAAATGTTATTCGTAACAATTAAATAAGAAATTAACAACAACTGATGATTTCAAGTATACCTGTAACAGACTCAAATTGCCAGCAAGTTGTTTGGTTTCAAAGATTGTCGCCACTTCAAGGGTTGTATACAAAAGTGTCAATGCAACACACCCCTAGGAACAACCGGTGTCCTCAAGTCTACTAAAGAGGAACGCATATCGGGCATCAATATAAACACCATACTTGTGCGCAAAGAGACTATGTAACACCCTTCTATGCAATTTAAGGGTGTCACACTTGACACTTCACACCATTCACCATAATAACTTGTCATGCTCATTTGTTAATCAAAATAAAACATTGCACAATTCGCAGCGGATAGAAATCTAATCAATCATGCAAACCATGTAACACATTACATGTAAAGTTGTTCAACAACCAAAATGAAAACAAAGTAAAACATCCCGTCCCGATGTTACATAGACCAGAGCATGACCCACTAAGGAACTACACTAGACTCCAAGCACTAGCTTCTACTCAATCACTGCTCGTTACCTGAAACATAGTTGTAAGGGTGAGTTCCTCAATCGATATAATAAGCATTATAAAATATCATGTAATGCTAAGTAATTTAACACATTTCATCACCCAAATCAGATCACACATTCAGCAACGGCAACATCAACTCAAAATCATAATCATACTCAACCCAACACAAAACACACGTATAATATTGGAATACATCCACTCATATTATACGCCATACATACATTATGCAATGAGACTCCATGCATGCGGTACCGACTATTCGTGAACACATAGTTCAACCTCACCGATCAAATCCAGATACGGCTACCAAGCTCACTAGTCCCACTCATTTGAGACCTAGTGACTCACTCACTAATTCCTCACCATGGGAATTAGCTACCACCCCAAGGGCTATGCTATGCACGCTAAATCACCTAGCATGCAAACATCAACAACAATCCACAATAACTCACTCACTAATTCCTCACCATGGGAATTAGCTACCACCATAAAGGCCATACTATGCACGCTAAATCACCTAGCATGCAACCATCAACAACAATCCACAATGGACATATGCTCACACTCTAAGCCATAAACAGTCCATCCACAATTGCATACATAACAGATACATTCACAGCATTATGCATACCATCATACATCATCAGCATATTTATCACAGAATCATATTCATATCATGCCAAATAATAAATCACAGTATTAGCACACTCTACTAATACCTATACTGCTCAAAACAACGGGAAATGATCCCTACTATATCATACACCAATATAGGCCAAACGTCAAATATGTACACAATATTTGAATATCAATTTTCCACTTTCCAAACAGTGTTAACCGGTTAACGCCCTGGGTTAACCGGTTAACGCAAAACAGAACACGCTTCCTGGCACATTTTAACAGTGTTAACCGGTTAACGCCCTGGGTTAACCGGTTAACGCAAGACAGACAGCAATTTCTCATAATTCATAACAGTGTTAACCGGTTAACACCCTGGGTTAACCGGTTAACGCAAGACAGAAAGCTGTTCCTGCGCTAACACGAACAGAATGCAGAATCCCCGCATTTTTCGCCGTCGGAGGACTTCCGGACCTCCGATTTCGATTCCGTAAAAAGCTACACGTCCAGAAAACTACGACTCACCCAACTATAGATTCAATCGCAGTTTTTAACGTAATTTGGTCATCACAATTTGCAACATTCATCATCCAAATTAGGGTCAATTCAATGGCTTATTACTACCCATTACATGTTAACCCATAATACCCATTAAACGACGATAAACCCCCCTTACCTGAGTTAATCCGGCAAATCCTTTACTTCAAGCTTTTCCCTTCTTCAACCCTTGTTCTCTTGCTCTTCCTCTTTGCCCTTTTCTCACTTTCTGTCGCTTCTCTGGTTTTCACGTGAAAAACCCTTTTTACCAAATGGAACTCTTTATATATATTCCAACTTTATTATTCCAATAATAATAATCCAATAATATTCCAATTATTTAATTAAATTAATAAATATACTATTAACTTAAATTAAATAATTATCATATTTTATCGGGGTGTTACAACTCTCCCCCACTAAAAGAGTTTTCGTCCTCGAAAACATACCTCAAGCGAATAACTCTGGATAAGACTCCTTCATCTGACTCTCAAGTTCCCAAGTCATATTGCCACCTGCTGGTCCTCCCCAAGCTACCTTTACCAAAGCAATCTCTTTACCCCGCAACTGCTTCAACTCTCGATCCTCGATCCTCATAGGTGATGTTTCAACAGTCAGGTTATCTCTCACCTGTACATCATCTACTTTGACCACATGCGACGGATCAGGAATGTACCTCCTCAACTGAGACACATGAAAAACCTCATGCAAATTCGCAAGTGACGGCGGTAAAGCGATACGATAGGCTACCTCCCCTATCCTCTCCAAAATCTGATAAGGACCAATAAATTGAGGTGTCAACTTCTTCGACTTCAAAGCTCGACCAACCCCAGTTATCGGAGTAACACGAAGAAACACATGATCTCCCTCTTGAAACTCAAGTGACTTCCTCCTCTTGTCGTGATAACTCTTCTGACGACTCTGAGCAATCCTCATCTTCTTCTGAATCATCTTAATCTTTTCCGTAGTTTGTTGAACAATCTCCGGTCCAACCACAGCACTCTCACCGGACTCATACCAACATAAAGGTGTCCGATATCTCCTACCATACAAAGCTTCAAACGGTGCCATACCAATGCTCGAATGAAAACTATTGTTGTAGGTGAACTCAATCAAAGGTAAATAACAATCCCAAGCACCTCCCTTTTCCAAAACACAAGCCCTCAAAAGATCCTCTAGTGACTGAATCGTCCTCTCAGTCTGACCATCAGTCTGCGGATGATATGCAGAACTCAATCTCAGCTTAGTTCCCAAAGCCCTCTGCAAACCTTCCCAGAACTTCGATGTAAAACTAGGATCTCTGTCCGAAACAATACTCGACGGAATACCATGCAAACTTACAATTTTCTCAATATACAACTCAGCTAATCTCTCTAACGGATAATTCATTCTGATCGAAATGAAATGAGCCGATTTTGTCAATCTGTCAACAATCACCCAAATAGCTTCAAAATTCTTAATTGTCCTCGGTAAACCAGAAACAAAATCCATACTGATACTATCCCACTTCCACTCTGGAATAGCCAACGGTTGCATTAGCCCAGACGGCTTCTGATGCTCAATCTTTGACTTCTGACAAGTCAAACAGGAATAAACAAAACTCGCAATTTCTCTTTTCATTCCCGGCCACCAAAATAACTTTTTCAAATCATGATACATCTTCGTAGCCCCAGGATGAATACTCAGGCCACTACGATGTCCTTCCTCAAGAATACTCTTCTTAAGTTCGGTAACATCCGGAATACACACCCGATTACCAAATTTCAAAACACCATTCTCATCAACTCTGAATTCACCACCTTGACCTTGATTCACTAGAGTCAACTTATCAACCAAAAGCACATCGGATTTCTGACCCTCTCTAATCTCATCCAGAATACCACTCGTTAACTTCAACATTCCCAATTTAACACTATTGTGAGTACTCTCACACACCAAACTCAAGTCTCTAAACTGCTCAATTAAATCCAGTTCCTTAACCATTAACATAGACATATGCAATGATTTCCGACTCAATGCATCAGCCACTACGTTTGCTTTACCCGGATGGTAATTCAAACCAAAGTCATAATCCTTCAGAAACTCTAACCATCTCCTCTGTCTCATATTCAGCTCTTTCTGATCAAACAAATACTTTAAACTTTTATGGTCACTGAAAACCTCAAATCTTGACCCGTACAAGTAATGCCTCCATAACTTCAGAACAAATACCACAGCTGCCAACTCTAAATCGTGTGTCGGATAGTTCCTCTCATGAACCTTCAGTTGTCTCGAAGCATAAGCTACAACCTGCTTATTCTGCATCAAAACACCACCCAAACCCAACAATGAAGCATCACAGTAAACCTCAAATGGTTCCGATGGACTTGGTAATATCAGAATAGGAGCAGTAGTTAACCTCCTCTTTAACTCTTGGAAACCTTCTTCACACTTTGAGTTCCAAACAAACGCTTTCCCCTTTCTAGTCAACATCGTCAACGGTAACGCCAACTTAGAAAATCCCTCAATGAATTTCCTATAATAACCTGCAAGTCCAAGAAAACTCCTTATCTCAGAAACTGACTTCGGAGCTTCCCACTTAGATACCGCTTCTATCTTAGAAGGATCAACAGCAACACCACCTCTTGAAACCACATGACCAAGAAAACTAACCTCTTCTAACCAAAATTCACACTTAGACAGTTTAGCAAATAACTTCTTTTCTCGTAGAACTCCTAAAACCACTCTCAAATGTTCAGCATGCTCTTCTTCAGATTTCGAATACACCAAAATATCGTCAATAAACACCACAACAAACTTGTCTAGGTACGGATGGAAAATCCTATTCATATACTCCATAAATACCCTAGGCGCATTAGTCACACCAAAAGGCATTACAGAATACTCATAATGTCCATACCTTGTTCTGAAAGCAGTCTTCTGAATATCCTCAGTTTTCACACGTATCTGATGATACCCCGATCTCAAATCTATTTTGCTGAACACACTCGCACCAACCAACTGATCCATCAAATCATCAATCCTCGGCAAAGGATACCGATTCTTGATCGTCACTTTATTCAGTTGCCTGTAGTCCACACACAACCTCATAGTACCTTCTTTCTTCTTAACCAATAACACTGGTGCGCCCCACGGTGACACACTCGGACGAATAAATTTCTTATCCAACAGATCTTCCAACTGACTCTTCAATTCAGTTAACTCAACAGCAGACATACGGTACGGAGCCATCGATATCGGCCTAGTACCAGGTACTAAATCAATCGAGAACTCAACTTCACGCTCTGGCGGTAATTCATTCACTTCTTCAGGAAACACATCAGGAAAATCACACACCACGGCTAGATCGCAAATCACCAGTTTATCTTTAGCCTCCAAAGTCGCTAACAGCATAAACAACTCTGCCCCATCTGCTACTGCCTCATTCACCTGCCTTGCTGATAGAAACAAACTCTTTCCTTCCTCAATCTCAGGAAAGATCACAGTCTTATCAAAACAGTTGATATAAACTCGGTTAAACACCAACCAGTTCATACCCAGGATAACATCAATCTGCACTAGTGGAAGACACACAAGGTCCATCCCAAAGTCTCTACCAAAAATACTCAAAGGGCAATTTAAACAAACTGAAGTAGTAGTCACTGAACCCTTCGCAGGAGTATCAATCACCATACTCCCACGCATCTCAGATATCTCTAATTTAAGTTTCACAGCACAATCCAAAGATATAAAGGAATGAGTCGCACCTGTGTCAATAATAGCTACAAGAGGAAAGCCATTAATATAACACGTACCTCGGATCAAATGATCATCTGCAGAAGTCTCAGAACCTGATAAAGCAAAGACCTTGCCTCCCGACTGGTTCTCTTCCTTCGGCTTAGGACACTGCGGACTGATATGACCCACCTCTCCACAGTTGAAACAAGTCATAGTCTTCAACCGGCACTCTGCAGCCAAGTGACCACCTTTGCCACACTTGAAACACTTCTTCTCAGTACTGGTACACTCATGGATACGATGTCCAGCCTGACCATATCTGTAACACTTAGCAGGGGCACTGGAGTCTCCCCCACTAGGTCTCCTCATCCCACTCTGTCTCTGGAAACCTTTGCTAGCTGCATACGGTTTCCCACGATCATTCTGATTCTTGCCTTTCCTATCAACCCTCTGCTGATAGCTCTCCGCTCTGGCCTTGGTATCCTGTTCAAAAATCCTGCAACAGTCAACCAAGTCAGAAAACACTCTAATCCGCTGATACCCAATAGCCTGCTTCATCTCGGGACGTAACCCGTTCTCAAACTTCACACATTTTTAAAATTCCCCAGTAGCCTCATCATAGGGAGTGTAATACTTCGACAGCTCTGTGAACTTAGCAGCATACTCAGTAACAGACCGGTTGCCCTACTTCAATTCTAAGAACTCTGTCTCTTTCTTTCCTCTGACATCCTCTGGAAAGTACTTCCTCAGGAATCTCTCTCTGAACACCGCCCAAGTGATCTCAGCACTCCCAGCAGCTTCCAACTCAGTGCGGGCAGCAACCCACCAATCATCTGCTTCCTCTGACAGCATATGCGTACCGAACCTGACCTTCTGGTTATCGGCACACTCAGTCACTCGGAAGATCCTCTCGATCTCCTTCAACCACTTCTGAGCACCATCTGGATCGTATGCTCCCTTGAACATTGGAGGATTGTTCTTCTGGAACTCACTCAGTTGACGAGCAGCTCCCAATCCCACAACATTCGGATTCCCTCCAAGTACTCCAGCTAGCATACCCAGAGCCTCAGCAATCGCAGCATCGTCTCTACCTCTTCCAGCCATCTCTATTCTGAGTTAATCCAACAAGCTAAAACAATAAGTACTGATAGGGTTACACAACACCTATCACATACAGGGAAACAGAATAATTACGACTCGACTCGACCGACTATGCTCTGATACCACTAATGTAACACCCTTCTAAAATACCCCAATAATTAATTAATTCAACAAAATATAAATCAGAGTAGATATGCAATTTAAGGGTGTCACACTTGACACTTCACACCATTCACCATAATAACTTGTCATGCTCATTTGTTAATCAAAATAAAACATTGCACAATTCGCAGCGGATAGAAATCTAATCAATCATGCAAACCATGTAACACATTACATGTAAAGTTGTTCAACAACCAAAATGAAAACAAAGTAAAACATCCCGTCCCGATGTTACATAGACCAGAGCATGACCCACTAAGGAACTACACTAGACTCCAAGCACTAGCTTCTACTCAATCATTGCTCGTTACCTGAAACATAGTTGTAAGGGTGAGTTCCTCAATCGATATAATAAGCATTATAAAATATCATGTAATGCTAAGTAATTTAACACATTTCATCACCCAAATCAGATCACACATTCAGCAACGGCAACATCAACTCAAAATCATAATCATACTCAACCCAACACAAAACACACGTATAATATTGGAATACATCCACTCATATTATATGTCATACATACATTATGCAATGAGACTCCATGCATGCGGTACCGACTATTCGTGAACACATAGTTCAACCTCACCGATCAAATCCAGATACGGCTACCAAGCTCACTAGTCCCACTCATTTGAGACCTAGTGACTCACTCACTAATTCCTCACCATGGGAATTAGCTACCACCCCAAGGGCTATGCTATGCACGCTAAATCACCTAGCATGCAAACATCAACAACAATCCACAATAACTCACTCACTAATTCCTCACCATGGGAATTAGCTACCACCATAAAGGCCATACTATGCACGCTAAATCACCTAGCATGCAACCATCAACAACAATCCACAATGGACATATGCTCACACTCTAAGCCATAAACAGTCCATCCACAATTGCATACATAACAGATACATTCACAGTATTATGCATACCATCATACATCATCAGCATATTTATCACAGAATCATATTCATATCATGCCAAATAATAAATCACAGTATTAACACACTCTACTAATACCTATACTGCTCAAAACAACGGGAAATGATCCCTACTATATCATACACCAATATAGGCCAAACGTCAAATATGTACACAATATTTGAATATCAATTTTCCACTTTCCAAACAGTGTTAACCGGTTAACGCCCTGGGTTAACCGGTTAACGCAAAACAGAACACGCTTCCTGGCACATTTTAACAGTGTTAACCGGTTAACGCCCTGGGTTAACCGGTTAACGCAAGACAGACAACAATTTCTCATAATTCATAACAGTGTTAACCGGTTAACACCCTGGGTTAACCGGTTAACGCAAGACAGAAAGCTGTTCCTGCGCTAACACGAACAGAATGCAGAATCCCTGCATTTTTCGCCGTCGGAGGACTTCCGGACCTCCGATTTCGATTCCGTAAAAAGCTACACGTCCAGAAAACTACGACTCACCCAACTATAGATTCAATCACAGTTTTTAACGTAATTTGGTCATCACAATTTGCAAAATTCATCATCCAAATTAGGGTCAATTCAATGGCTTATTACTACCCATTACATGTTAACTCATAATACCCATTAAACGACGATAAACCCCCCTTACCTGAGTTAATCCGGCAAATCCTTTACTTCAAGCTTTTCCCTTCTTCAACCCTTGTTCTCTTGCTCTTCCTCTTTGCCCTTTTCTCACTTTCTGTCGCTTCTCTGGTTTTCACGTGAAAAACCCTTTTTACCAAATGGAACTCTTTATATATATTCCAACTTTATTATTCCAATAATAATAATCCAATAATATTCCAATTATATAATTAAATAAATAAATATACTATTAACTTAAATTAAATAATTATCATATTTTATCGGGGTGTTACAGACTACATGCTACTAAATGCAGCATGTACGCCCTATCGACAACCTCATAACTCTCAGTCGTTACAAGCTTGTCGTACGTCTTCCGAAGCCAAGACATATGAAGGTGTGTGCGCCTGTTGACGCTAAACTCCGCCTGCATAGCCGCCTCAGACACTCCCAAATCTCGTGCAACAGTCTAACATGCAAGGGACGTGTTAAGTACGGGAGTCATCTAGAATCTCCTGTCGATAAGGAGATAGAAGAATTAGGAGACACCATCTAGGGTGATAGTCATCTCCCAAAATAAAAGATGAAATAAAGATGTCTCCTTGTGCCATCTCACAACAAAAGCACTAAGTAGTAGAGCGTCAAGCATGGTGAGGAAGAAGCGGGAAAAATCCAACAGCTGGAACTTTTGTATAATCCGACTGACCTGCTCAGGCATCAGTATCATCAGGAAGCCTTTCATCTTTGACCTGTGCGATGTCACCTTCAGTGTGGGACGCTCATGTGACAAACAAATATAAACAAATTAGCATTTAACTTTCATGAAACAATAATAAACAAATTAAAGTTATACATAAAAGACTTATATTTATCCCTACCATACTCGTAACACCATATAGTCAACATACTCTGTAAGCATTGACCCGTTAATGGATCCTCTAGGGAATCCTCCATCGGTGTGCACAAAGGGCTCAGTCGAAGGATTTGTAACCTTTGTGTCAACAGTAACATATGCGACCGAATCAGCAACATCAATATCTGACTGGATCACCCAAGCAACCTCCTTCAAACCAACATCTTCAACAACTTCCTCAACAACAACAATCAGATATGTAACCACTAGATCAACCACTCCATCAGCAACAACATCATCTGGCACCAATCATCTCTAAGTTGCTCTACTGACTGTACCGGTCGACATCGAGTGCTACGATGTGCCCGAAACTGACTCTGCTCAGCCAATCGTTTCTGGTGTGAATCGGTTGGGGCCACTCATCCAGCCCGTATCTGGGAAGACTCAGCCTTAGCACCCCTGGAAGCCCTAGCCTGGTCTACCGCTCGATCAACATCTCTCCCTGCAATAGTATCGTCTTTGCCTCTATATTTCATTGCAAAAGAAGGAAAAAATTTAAAAAATTAGCAACTACTGGAAATTTCATAATTTCTTGTATAAAACAAAGTTTTGGTACATACCGGAAATTTCAAAATTTCCGGTACAAATTCTCATGGTATGTATACCAGAAATTTTAGAATTTCCTGTACAAAACCAGGTTTTTATAACTAACGAAAATTACGAAATTTCTGGTATATTCAATGGGATTTTGTGTCAGAAATATTGAAATTTCCGATAAATATTTCATCAAAATATCGAAATTTTTGAAATTTCCGCTACAAAATACCGAAAGTTTTGAAAAACTCGGTATAATTACTCACTATTTTTGAAATTTTCGGTACTTGCTCCAAATTTACGATATCGCTCCAGCAAATTCAAATTTGTGCGTCTTCATTGTAAATTTTGAAAATTTTGAAAATGATTTTACAAGGGCAGTGTCGTCTTTTCATACGCGATGGGGGGGGGGGGGGGGGTTCCAGATCTAAGTGGGGTGGTGTCAAGTTAAATACTCCAGCAACACGGGTATGCTTGATTAAAAGGGTACAACTTTGATGTTTGTTCTTTTTGAAGAAATTTTAGTATCTGAAACTTCTAAAATGTAGCAAAATCTTTTAAGAGTGACAAATTTATAAGGTGCAAGGAAACAACAAACCACCGGCATAACGCATGCCCTTATTGTATCGTGTGCATGCATGCGCCATTAGGGTTGGCACCTTAGTGCAAAAAAATATGCATGCGCCACAGACAGTGGTGTCTGCTCTTGTCATGTAATCTTTTTTTGTTTGAAAACTGGTTAATTTGGTAAATAGTTTGAAAACGTGATTATTTTGGTATTTAATTTGAAAATAGTGGTTATTTTAAAAACAAATTCCACATTTGGCCCAAATTATATTTTGAGATAAAAAAACTTAGGGAAATGCTCATTACATTTTTACAGGTGCATATCACACTTTTAAAAATACGAAAATATCCTTTAAACATTCGGAGATGTATCTCCAAATGCATCCAAATCACATTAGATTTTGTTTTTTCTGAGATGAATTTCATATTGAACAAAATATGGTATGGAGATGCATCTCCGTATATTATTTGGGTGTATCCGGAGGTGCGTCTCCAAAATGTCAATTGAAGTCCTTTAAAATGTATTGGAAGCGTGTTAATGGGAAGGAGAGTTATTTTCAGAGATACATCCAAACATAAACTACTAGGTTTGTTGAACCTCATTCCTTCTCCTCCTCGGCCTGTATTGCACGGAATTTTGTAATTCGACAACCATGCTCACCAGAGGGCCAACTAGGGACTGTCATCCTCAAAGAGTCATGCCTACTATACCTATCTCCCAAACATACCGATAGACTGTCATCATGTCCTCGATGTGGACATCATGAGCTTTAAGTACCTCCTGGTTAGCTGACCTAAGTGGTATTCTAGGAGCGTCGGGTGTCATAATAGGGTGTGAAACCCAATAGGACCTTGTCATGTAGCCGTCTGCATATGCCCACTGTACAAGAGCTAGTACCTTGCGATACTCATCTGGTACCAGGTGAATCTCGAAATCATCATGTATCTCATCGAGATCTCTGTGGGGGATGGTAGGAGGAACACAATCATATGAGGGTCTCTGAATAATATGCAGATAGCCAAACTGCCACATCACTCGCTCGGGAAGATAAGGATACATAAGAGATGATCCACCTTCTATCCATCTGAAGTATAAGGTTATGATGTCAAATGGATACATCTCGCAGTGACCACTGTATGGGCAAAAGAAAATGCCATATGTTATAAGACAGTCAAGAGGCACACTTAATGGCTCGACCGTATTATTCCCATGTACAAAATATATGCAATAATATGTGGCTAATCCTCAATGTATGAAGGCACAACTTTAAACTCGGT
Source organism: Lathyrus oleraceus (assembly GCF_024323335.1). Taxonomy (NCBI): domain Eukaryota; kingdom Viridiplantae; phylum Streptophyta; class Magnoliopsida; order Fabales; family Fabaceae; genus Lathyrus; species Lathyrus oleraceus. The sequence continues at coordinate 476,457,000 of NC_066580.1, read as the reverse complement.
GATGTGAGGGAAGTGGAAGATGATCCATCCCTAAAAATTATCCATATACATTATTAATAACATGTGTAACAAATGAATTGTGAAAATATTAGTAACAGTAAATTACCGTAAGCAACATGCAAGTCCTTATTATCTGCTTTGTCTTCCAAAGACAATTTGTGCCCAACTTTGAGTGCAGGTAGACCAAATATAAGGCCCATGGTTGTACTCGATAATCGCAGTCAAGTCGATGAAATGCTGAAGGGAGATTACATCAACATAGGTTTCACTTTTGTCCATAAAAATGCACATGCCAACCAAGAACGAAAGATAACACCTCAATGTGCAAGTCTGATGGTACTCAACATGCATGTCATCACCTTCTGCGTACACAACCTTCTACAGATGGTCTTTATAAATCTTTTCCAAAAAAACTAAACCTACCATGAACATCTCTTATGGAAGCTACCTCTTATGAGACCTCAGTTGGGTCAACCCCAAAAATGGGTGACCATCATGTTGACGCCTTCCTCTCGATCAATCCATCATAAGGCCCAGTAATTTTCCCCTTATGAGAAGATGCAGGAGGCATAAGATATCAACCAAGGTGATGGTCATCTCTCCTATAGGAAGGTGGAAATACAAAGTTTCTAAATGCAACCTTTATGTAAAAGTCGCATGCATGACGTAGGATATGGTTATGTACGCAGTAGAATATAAACCAACAAGATCGAAATAGCATAGAACATCCTAAAACTAATTAGCAGCGGGCTTCCCCAACTCCAATATCTTCCACCCATGGTTTACCGATTTCAAACAAGTACGCCCCTTTAAAAAGAAAATATTACCATTAGTATCCATTTAAATAATTGAAAATATATGTATTGCAAAAGAAAAAAAATATACCTCTCCTTTCCAAATATGCCTAGTAGCATGATCTTAATAGAGATGGAGTAATGAGGTGTCAAATGGGCCTTCTGGGTAACTCTCTAATGGCCCAGCGACTTCCTCCTGACCTTCAGGGGCTTCAAGGACTTCAGGGACTTCAGAGTCTGCTGCATCATCTAGGGACTCGCGGTTTCATGAAGTGGATGTCTGAAGAGGCGACTACGAGAAGCAGATCCTCGGCGTTGCGAACTTGATGGTTGCGAACTATCATATGAGTTATCATTAACCTGTGACCTCGTGGTCCTAGTTGCGGCCCTCTCACGTCGTATTGACGTGGTTTAGGACACACGTCCCAACTTAACTCTGTCAGGGTTGTTTTAAGCGTATTGCTCCTACGTTACAAATCTACATATAAATAAATAGCATGTCGATACAAATCCACAAAATCCACACAACCTGCCAAATTTTATCCTTAGTCCAATTCGGAGACGCATTTCCGAAAATAACACTGAGAAAATCCAGAGATGCATCTCCGGACAAACCTGCGATTCTCAGTCATGGCAGAATGCCATTACTACCCTAATTCCAAAAATCTATCAATGCATGTTCTTGTAGGCTAACAATTTCATTTACACTACTATCTAATGTATCTAAAACAACTAACGTAGCTTAAACAACTAAGTACAAATCAAAACATAAAAAGAGATTTTTTATGAAAAACTTAGTAATTCATATTGATGAGAAGGAGAAACTTGAATGTACGAGATGCTGGAAAGGATGAGAAAGAGCCCCCACAATAGAAGCTTGAATGAATTGATGAAATGTTTGAATGTGTGAGAGCTCGAATATTTTTTTTTTAAAGTTTTTAGAAAATGAAGAAGGAGGAAAAGGGAAGGTCTGATGCGAGCAAATCCACTAACTTTTGAATAATTGATGTTTATGGAGATGCATCTTCATACGTATTTTTTGTGCATACGGTGATGTATCTCTCGTTTAAATTTTGACATAATAGGGATGTCTTAAGTTAAGATATTTGTGACTTTTCATGATAGAAAAAAATACATATAAGGATGGAAAGAATAACTCCCCAAACTTATGCTCACATCCGACCCAAATTAGTCGATACATCGTAGACATAATGAATTTGAGATCGAATCACAATGTAATTGAATTGAAAATAAATTAAATTGAATCACAATTCAACTTTGCCTTATTGAACCGATTTATATTGTATATTTATTGGTTAGCAGCCTTTATCATTGTTAAATCAATTGAATTATAATCTAAAGGTGTCATAGTTGAATCTTTGGTCTGTTTTTTTAGTTTATCGTCTCTACTTACTAAATCACTTATAAAATATTTCTTTTATAAAAAATAGAGATCAAAGATAATGTACTGTTAATATAAATTATTTTGATACTATCATTTAATAAAATTATAATGTTACGATATGTTATACTAATATTTTTAAATTAAATATATAATTTGATGAAATATACGTTCCTGATTGATTGACAGTGTAAAAATATTTTAAATTGTAAATACATATTTTTTTACAATAAATAATTTCATTATAAAGAAATGTACTGTATTTTTTGGGGGTGTATAGTAGGATGTGGGTGTATTACTAAATATGTTATTTTCATTTTGTTAGTCAACAAATGTATGGTTTTTTTAATGTAAAGCAACTACAAATCCAGCTAAACTAATAAGCTTGTTTATGTATGGAAATTACTACATACAGTCCTTTGTTTACTACTCTCCACATCCTCCACCCCTAAAACTAATTAACAAGCGGGTCGGTTTTTATTTCAATAGGTTGAATTGATCAATGATGTTTAATTTTTAAGCATCGATATTTTGGGTAGGGTAATAAAAGTGAGAAATACCATGTCTATAAAGGATAGTATAAATCAAGCATTTAATTTCACACCTCTTAATTAAACTTGACACCTCTCATTTAAAACACTTTTATTATTATACTCCTTTGTAAAAAATTAATTTTTTAAAATTTACATTATTTTTATCGGAAATTTGTAATATGTACCGAAATTTGCAAATTTTTTTGAATGAATATGAATTATTTAAAATTTTATTTTAATTAAAATTTCTGATATAAAATAGAATATTTAGAATTTCCAATAATATTGTTAACTTCATGTAAATTTCAGAAATTTTGATATATATCAGAAATTATAAATATATTATCAAAAATTTAGTGTATACCAAAAAATTTAATATATAATAAAAAATTTCATACAAAAATTTATTTCAAATTTTTTTTAAAGATAATTTTGGAATCATGAAACTACGAAGGTGTCAAGTTTAATTTGTTCATTTAATGTTGTTTATAATACATGTAATGAGTGCATATGCGGTGTATCATGATATTATCAAACTCCTCTTTAAAGAACTTGATGTTGTTGGCTCACATGCTAATGCATCACATGTTGGTAAAACAAGTCTTCCTAAACCCGGTGTTGCTAAAGTAGCTATTTATGAAATTGATGTTGATTAATATTTTATCATTGAACATTAATTTATTTCATGAAAAAATATACTTAAATGAGTTTGTGTTGAAGTTGTTAAATTAAGTTTTAGTTTAGTAATCAAGGGGACTAATTAAGGTTGTTATAGTTTTTTTTTTATCATGTTGGATTGTGAAAGAGGCGGTGAATATAAATAATAGGTAGAGAGTTGAAACACGATGACACCTGATCAAGGAAATGTGAATATTTATTCTGGTTGTGTTGGTACTATGTGAGTTTAAATGTTTGAAAATTTATTGTGGTGTGAGGTATACACAATCATAACTTGGATCTCAAGTAAGCAAGTCATCCTATTGTTAGTCGATTAGATGTTGAATAGAAAAAAATGTTGCGAAGAAGACAATGAATCCAATTGTTGCCAAAAACATTCTCATGACTTTGAAAAGAAAGAGGTTCGATAATGTAACAAATATTACAAAGTTTATAATGTTCGACATATTAACAATAAGTCTATAAGAGGTATACGAACAAAAATCCAACAATAGTTGAAACTATTAAATAAATTTGAATATGTCTCTAGATATATTCGTTCAAGATATATTTTGGGCGCATCCAAAATCTAGAATTTTCATTGTATTGCTAATGGATTTTTTTTGTATAAGACCAATAAATTCAAACTACATTTGCTTGAATTTATTGATGTTACTTGTAAAAAGATGACATATTCAATTGACTTTTCTTTTATAAAATATGAAAATGAGAATAATGTTACATGGACACTAGAAATGCATTGTAATTTATTGAAGGACCCATATAATATGTCAATGGTTATTATAACTAATCGTGACATTGAACTATTGAATCATATTTCAATTTTTTCCTAATATATCTGATTTATCGTGTTGATATCACATAACCAAAATTATGAGAGCTAGATGTAAGTTTCTTGTAACAACAAAAAATCTCAAGGCTTAAGGTGGGAGTGGAAAAAATGTCAAACTAAAGAATTATGGAATTAAAGAATGTCTATTTGAGAAGTTGTAATAACTTCTTCTATAGAGAAGTCTTATAATGATTTGTGGTGCAGCTATGAAGTGTTGCGTGAAGTTTACAAAATTTATCAAATAGGTTGAAACTATAATATTAGATACAATGAAGGATAAAAAAGAAAGTGTATGAACTAATTTAGTTCGACAACATAGTTGAATTTGTTTATGGTAGATTGAAACAATATTTCTTAACATGTAAGTGGGATTTTTGCAAGAGTTGAGAAAAAAATTGTACAACATGATTGTACTGTAGCATAATGAGATATACATCTCATTGAAAAAAAAAAACAATATTGTAATAGAATATTAGTCCAAGAAAAAAGTTTTGCATTCTCACTTGGCTGATAATATTTTTTGAGTGAGATTGAATTTTACTTATTACAAAGTTGTGAAAGTAGAGGAAATTAGTACATAACTTAAAGTATGGTTGTACCGTTATAAGAACATAATGTCTTCAATGTGCTTCGTCTCAACATACCTATACATATGAACAAGGTACATAGTCACTAGAAAAGAATTTGATTTTATGATGATCGTGTTATCAAATATGATAAATCAAATATACCTATTTTTGCACGACCATCTTTGAAGGTGTGCAAGACGGACTACCACGTAGGGATCAAAATATGTCACAGTTAATGAGAACCTAAAAAAAGGCTCATAAAATATTTGTCATGGTTAAATTATGACAAAATAGGGTCTCAATTTGTTTTTCCATAGTTAAATCATGATAAACCTACACGGAGCCTCCGAAAACTTAAGATGACCTTACATTTTTGCAGAATAGGATAAAATTCATGAAAGATTTAAGAAATTTGATTATAATGTTAAGTTGCATATCAAAGAGCATATGTGCAAGATATCATATATAGAAACCATAAACGTGACACCACATATGAAACCAGTAAAAACAAATGATGCTCCAAAGAAGATCAAATACACTCGTAATGATGGTTTAACTGTCCAGTCACCATCATTATATGAGTATGTTGACTCCCTTCATTAAAATACTTCCGATTCATAATTTTCATCAGAGTCCAAAAAATATGTTATAAATTGTGCACACATTGGCAAACCACCACCTTATTCAGCTTTGCCAAAATAAAATACATTGAATAAATGTCTTTTCTATGCACCAACACGTTGAAAAAGTTGTTGATTTTTTTGGGTGATGGTAATTGCATATTTCACATTATTTCATCCTTAATTGGAAAGCTTGATAAGAATGGGATGAATGTCCTTTGTACCTTATTAAAGAGTTAGCGGCTCATAATAATAATAATAATAGCATGCGGCTCCATGAGACTATGGAAAGAGTACAAATTGTCGATAATGCTTTGGTTTCTAATCGAATGAGATTCATTCTATTGAAGGTAAAATGGATGAGTTTTCTTGAAATGAGACATCTTGTAACAAGTGCATATAAAATATATAAATTGAATTGAAAGACATGGATTTTAGAAAACCCTTTTGCCTCTCGAAAATAACATTCCACTTAATCTGGATGAACATGTTATTTGTATTGGTTTACTTGCAAGAAATATGCATTTCATACATGTTTACTTGAAAGTATATTGTCCTATACGTCCATTATATATAGAATGAAAAACACATCACAAAGAAGAAGCATTTGGACCAACAAGACTTCCACTTAATTTTATTGACTTGGATAAGGTGTATGATAGAAGGCCTAAAGAGATTTTTGTGGAAACCGTATAGAAGAAAAGAGTTTGGATTGCATATATTCGAGCTATCTGAGATATGTATGAAGGAATATCAAATATTATGTAGGAACATGGTTGAGAGAAGAGGATTTACATCAAGGTTGAACCCTAATCCTCTACCTTTTTACTTTAATTTTTGGATATACTCACATAACACCAAGATGCATGCTTTTTGTAGATGATATAGTTCTATTTAGAGAGTCAAAAGAGAATTTAAATGAGAGGTTGAAGACGAACTTTATAAATGCATGACTTTTCGTCTAAGAAGAAGTAAGACACAATACTTAGAATGTATGTTCAGCAAAAGGAGAAGTGTTTCTAATTTAGAGATGAATGCTGGAAATCATATCATTTATGCTTTATTTTGTTTTTTTTTATTATTTATTAAGGGGAGACACCATGAGGAGTGACGCATGCATGCAAAAGGCTATTGAGTATGGGTCAGGAGGAGTGACACATGCATGCAATATTGGTAAAAACAATAGACAGTGGCGCCAAGAGGAGTGACGCATGGATGCAATATTATCTTTTTACGTGTATGCACCATATGCAGTGGCGCCTCAGTGCAAAAAAGCCTGCATGCACCACAGACAGTGACACCTACTTTTGTCGTATAATTTTTTTTATTTGAAAATTGGTTAATTTGATAAATAATTTTAAAATATGGTTATTTTAGTCTTTAATTTAAAAATTATTATTATTTATAAAAAAAAATCCCCAATTTAGATTTTTTTTAAAGTGTTCCAATCGATGGAGGAACGTACAATTTTTTTATAGATTACTATTGGCCTCGGTTTCTAAATCAATACGTAATGTTATGGTAATATCGAAAAAAAAATGTAAAATAAATAAGATCAAATCCAATCAACTGATTCTTGAGTCATCTAGTCATTACGACCATATACTTAAAAGTATTGCATGGATGACTTATAATGACAATGGGTATCAACGAAGGTGGATAGTAGTCATCTTTTACTCTTTTCACTTGATAAAACTGGTATTCAAGTCCACCTATTTTGGTAAGAAAATCCCCTAGAGAACTATTACTCCGGCTTTATTTATAAGAAGAAAAAATTCACGTTTATTAAGAAGAATAGTTAAATGTATTTAATTTTTTTAATTTCATATACGAGAGATAACACAATTTCTATTATATCCTCAATTAAATTGTCATTCACTAACAATATTAAGTAATTAATGTCGGGATAATTTTCAAATAAAGGCGTTAAATTCACCAAAATTTATTGACATTTGCTTATATTTAAGACAAAAAAAATTAGAAGTTTTTTTCTTATAAATAAGATCAAATGGAGTATCCACTAATATCATTTTTTCAAAAAAAAAACATTATTGCAAAATGATTTTTTTTCCATTTTTAATAATGATCTAGATCTTCTTGCTCTTCATTTGACAATAAAAAAGAGTTCTAAAACGTAAACAAGAGTAATAGATTGCATTCTCACATTGACAACAATGACAGTTCGTCACACTACGATTTTAGTACTTAGGTTTGTTGTTTTTGAATGCTTTAACTATTTATGTGCTTTAATTTTGTAGGTTTTATATGAATGCGAAGATTTATGAGAAAAAAGAAAACTACGTGGAAATCATCCTAACCATACATAAATGCAACCACACACTGAATTAAAATAAGTCATATCATTGGAGGGTGGAGATTAGATCTGGGAATCAGATCCAATGGCCCATATTCAACCTGGCAAACGGACGGTGGTGTACACCACCGTCTTCTCCGGCGAGCTTGCATTTTCCGGCCAAAGTTGCAGGTCATAAAATCTCAACCAAAGGGGACCATCCTCATATCATTGGAAAGCTGGGGTGATGCACATCACCCCTGTACCATCTATTTTCACTCTAGATCTCCATGGTAAGAGAAATAAGAGGTTGAAAAAATATGGTGTTCAACTGGAACTTAATGGATTTGTGAAATTAAAAGCACAGTCAAGTTGCCTCTGATGAGAGGACTTCAACCAAGCAAAAGGACACAAGAAATAAGCTATAAATGAAGAGTTTCGAAGCAAATAAGTTCTGATATCCACCTTTGAAATGCAGATCTTGAGAGCACAATTCCCCTCAACTAATGGTTGCAGTAGGCTCTAGTGATGAAGATGAAGCAAGGCCAAGGAATTATAGGTCTAAAAATCAACCAAGGTAGTTGAAATTCAGATCTGAATTTTTAAGAAGAAAGTGAAAATTCCTTTAAGTGTGGTTATGGATTTCATTCTTGCAGCATTTCAGGCGCCTTCAGGTTGCCAATTGAATGAAATAGTGCTTCTAGTTATAGATGGAAATGCAAGGCAAGGGTGATCAAACTCATGTGCATGAAGTTGGGTCCTCCATGCATGGGCATGTACAGGCGCATGTGAGGCCCAAACTCAATTGCATTTGCATGCTGATGATCAAACAAATTGAAATGGACGTGCAGTTTGCAAGGCATTGGCTTGTGCATGGAAATTTAACATGAAATGCATAATTGGTCACAAAACTTCACCTCTTCGAAAATGCCACTTGAAAAATTGAAACATATGCATGTGGGTAATGGTTGGAAAGGTCTTGACATAAGGAACAAATTTTATGTTGAACAAAAACTCATTTGGAATGTGGAAATTTATGAAAACAGACCATGAAGTTCAATGTACAAAACATGCCTTTGAGAAATTTGTCAAAATGAACCAACTTCAAGCCATTCTGTTTTGATGATGCAAGCTTCAAATGAAAAAACCCCCAACATAAAAGTTGTATATCTTTTCAAGATAATCAATTTGGACTTAAAGTTTGCATCATTTGGATTTTTTATGAATGCGTTATGGGCACTTGAAGTTGGACTTTTTTACATTTCAATGCATTTGGTCCAAAGTGACCTATAATGTTTTGCATTATCACATGTATTTATTTTGAGATTATGGAATTTTGTTAAACATAACATTTGAGGTAGACATATCAAGATTTTCAATGCCTTTAGTCCCACCTCAAAATCATAAAAAAGGAATGAGTTATGCTCTTGGGAAGTTGACCTAAAATTAGGGTTTCAGTCAAAATGACCTATAATGTCTTGGAATGGGAGATGACCTTCCAAGCTTCAAATCAAATTTTGATGAACATGAAAGTTGTTCATATGGTTCTTAAGAACATGTTTTCTCTTGGGGTAATCTCCATTTTATCAACACATAAAAATTTAGGTCTCAGTGCATTTCAAAATAGTCAGATGAATTGACTGATCAACTTTTCAAGTCCACAACTCATATCTTGATGAATTGATGATTGAGGATACTCAAATAAGTTCAAATATGCATGGAATGATGAATTAAAGAAATTACCTTGATTGCATTTGACCATGGGTTGAGGTTGCTTCATGAGCAAGGCACAGTTGGTGAATAGATGAATTAGGGTTTCCTTGAGAAACAAACCTCAAACCCTTTGACTTGCTTTGATTAAAATGATGAATTGAGATACTAGGGAGGCATATTTGATGGATTAGAGCTTTGGGAACCATTGCCATGCTTGCCTTCATCTTCTCTTGGCCATATCATTGCACAAAGGATCGCCTAGAAGCTTTTATATCTTGTGACTGCTCAAGCTACAAACAAAAGATGTTAGTGACATATTTTTGTGCTTTTGGTTAGCAAATAAAAAATGAGAAAAGCAAATATACAATTCAAGCATGCTTGGTGATCTCAAACCACTCACAAGGGGTCCCACCCAAAAGGAAGAAGCCAAGATGCTCATGATCCTTAAGGCTATGCAAATGCTATGTTATGATGCCATGCAGGATCTTAGGGCCAAAATTGGGGTCTTACACCATCAAATACCATACTCCATCGGGAACCAGGCTCTGGTCCTTCATCGAGTGTAGGCTCATCGTAATCTTTAATCTTTAAATACAGAATTTCCTCATCCAGGGAGTCATACTGAACTGACTGATAATCCTCAATTGGTTGATGTGCCAAGTGGTCCGCCAAGATACTACCGTTAATAGATTTCTGAGCTCGATACTCAATATCATACTCAGACAACAGCATCTGCCAACGGGCAATCCTTCCAGTTAAAGCGGGCTTCTCAAAGATATACTTGATTGGATCCATTTTGGATATCAACCACGTCATATGATTCAACATATACTGGCGTAAGCGCTTAGCGGCCCAAGCCAAAGCACAACATGTCTTCTCAAGCATCGAGTATCGAGACTCACAATCAGTGAACTTCTTACTCAGGTAGTAGATAACATATTCTTTTTTCCCTGATTCGTCTTGCTGACCAAGAACACAACCCATTGAGTTTTTGAAGAACTGTCAAGTACATAATCAAAGGTCTCCCTTCCACAGGCAGAGACAGAATCTGAGGCTCGGACAGATACTCTTTAATACTGTCAAAGGCTTTCTGGAAATCCTCGGTCCAATCATGACGCTGATCTTTTCGAAGGAGCTTGAATATCGGCACATATGTGGAAGTAATGTGGGATATAAATCGGGAAATATAATTCAAGCGGCCAAGAAAACCTCGGACTTGCTTCTCAGTTTTGGGCGCAGGCATCTCTTGTATTGCTTTGACCTTGGCAGGATCAACTTCAATACCTCTCTCGCTGACAATAAAGCCCAATAACTTGCCGGAATGGACTCCAAATGTTCACTTGTTAGGAATCAGACGAAGCTTATACTTCCTCAAACGCTGAAAAAGCTTCAACAAGTGCTCAACATTTTCAACCTCCGTTCTTGACTTTGTAATAATATCATCAACATACACCTCGATCTCCTTGTGCATCATATCGTGAAACAAGGTAGTTATAGCTCGTTGATACGTGGCTCCGGCGTTCTTCAAACCGAAGGGCATCACTCGATAACAGAATGTTCCCCAAGGTGTGATGAATGTTGTCTTCTCCATATCCTCGGGTGCCATTTTAATCTGATTATATCCGTAAAATCCGTCCATAAATGAGAAGACATTGAACTTAGTTGTATTATCTACCAACATATCAATATGTGGTAGAGGAAAAGCATCTTTCGGACTAGCTTTATTCAAGTCTCTATAGTCCACACACATTCGGACTTTTCCATCTTTCTTAGACACGGGCACAATATTGGCCACCCATTGAGGATATGTAGAAGTCACCAGAAACCCCGCATCAATTTGCTTTTGAACTTCCTCTTTAATCTTCACTGCCATATCAGGATGAGTTCTTCTGAGCTTCTGCTTTATAGGCGTGCACTTAGGCTTCAAAGGCAGGAAATGTTATATTATATCAGTATCTAGACCAGGCATGTCTTCATATGACCATGCAAAGACGTCGATGTATTCTCGTAGCAACTCAATCAACCCCTTCTTTACAGATTCTTTCAGGAGTGCCCCAATCTTTATTTCACGAAAGCAATCCTCAAACCCCAAGTTGACTATTTCCAGATTCTCAAGATGTGGCTGAATGATCTTCTCTTTATGCTCAAGTAGGCGGGTAATCTCATCAGGAATCTCTTCAACATCATCTTCTTCGGCCTCAAAGTTGGGAGATGGTGTTGGATAATTATGTTCAATGGGTATGATCAACCTGCATAATGATTTTGGATATAAAAGAGATTTTAGAATTCAAACAAGGCAAATCATTATGCAGATGAAAAGATTGACTTTATTATGTTTTTTTTAAGGTTTTATGTGATCACCAATTTCATGCAAAAAGCAAAAAGTGAAAATAATTTGGAAAAACAAACATTTAACATGAATTTATTGAATGAAATATCATTGTATTTATGAGCCAACAATGTCATCACTTCTCCTTTTGGAATTGGAGAAGGCTTTTTAAACAAACAGCGAACATTACGTTGACTTATGGACAACTATTGGAACATCAACAACGACCCAATTATTGTAGACCCCTCCAGGGATGACGAAGTTGCCAGAATCCTCCTCTGCATCCTCTTCCACAATAGCAGCAGCTTCCTCGTCTTCGACGGTGTGGATGAACCCACCACTCTGAAATAGCCCATGCTTGCTAAAGGTGACAGAAGAATACCATATGCCAGCCCGGGATTTATTGTCTTCTATATTGATCATTTGTCCTAAACCGGTAGTTGTGCCATGCTCAATGGCCAACTTAGCATCATTGTAGGACGCAAATGAAGAAGTTCCTCTCTTAGAAGGTTCAGCAATAGATAAAGCTTTGAATGGCGTCCCAACTTCATCCTCAGCGTCTATATAAGAAAAGGAAGACCGATGGCTAACCAGGAGAGCCTTCTCTCGCCCTACCACCACCCGTTTTTTGTTCTTGACAAACTTCAGTTTCTAGTTTAGGGTGGATGTCACGGCGTCTGCCTCGTGAATCCATGGTCTACCCAACAGACAGCTATATGATGGGTGGATATCCATGACCTAAAAAGTGATATGGAAATCACTTGGTCCAATCTTGACTAGGAGTCAACCTCACCAATCACCGTTTTTCGGGATCCATCAAAAGTTTTTACCACTACTCCACACTGCCTCATGGGAGACCCTGGTATGATAATCTGTCCACAGTGGACTTTGGAAATACATTAAATGATGATCCAGTGTCTACCAACACATTAGACATGGCATCATCCTTGCAGCTCATAGATATATGAAGTGCCAAATTGTGGTCTCTTCCCTCCTCAGGGAGATCAGCATCACAAAAACTCAAATTATTACAAGCAGTAATGTTTGCAACAATACTATCGAATTGTTCTATTGTGACATCATGATCTACATACACCACATCCAACACCTTCTACAGAGCTTCACGGTGTGGTTCTGAATTCATTAGCAACGATAGCACAGAGATGTTTGACGGCGTTTGTAGAAGCTGATCTACAACATTGTATTCACTCCTCTTGATGAGCCTCAACATCTCATCACAATCTTCTTTTATTGTGCCATTCTGGCCAGCAGAGACAGGAGTTCTTACAACGGTCGCATGTTTATTAGCAACAAGTGCCGGATTCGGAGCAACAGCAGCATTTCCAACCGGGCGCACAACACAATCAGCAACATTAGCCCTTCTGGTGTCAACCTGAGGTTTCGGTGGAGCCGAGAAACGCGACCACTACGGGTCAGGCCGCTGACATCAGTAATGTTAACAACAGAGGTAGAGGGAATGGGCACCTCCTTCCCATCTTCCAATGCCACAACATTGTAACGATATGGGACAGCTTTATCAGAAGAATATGGCACAGGGCCAGTTGGTTTAATTATCAAAGAAGGAGAAGCCTTCTATTTACTGCCATCATATCAGATGACAACAGGCTCTGGGATCCAAAACACTGGTCATATCACATTGACTTCATCATCCCCATCACGATTCTAAAGTATTTCAATTACACTTTCATCCAACATTTCTTGGATGTCTTTACGGGCTTGGCGACATCCCCTTTGATTGACAGTGCAGACACGACATCTGTTATGGTCGTGTTCATAGTGACTGTATTCACACAACAGTCTGTGCATCTCGACCAATGATTGTCGAATATGGATGACATATTTGACCTTATATTTACCAGGGAAGCCCTGGACCATATTGACAACAGATTTCCCATGCTCGGGCAATGGGTTCTTCTTGATGTTGGGACCTACGTCCTTGAAACACAATATACCGCTCTTAACAAGGTCTTGAACCTTGGTCTTCAGCGGGTAGTAATTTTCCACGTCATGTCCGGGGGCACTGGAATGATAAACACAACGTAGATCGGGCTTATACCACCACTGAGGATTGGTAGGTATAGCCGGTGGGTCACGTGGAGTGATCAGTTTTCACTCTATCAAAGAGGGATATAGCTCTGCGTAGGTCATAGGAATAGGATCAAAAGTAACCATTTTCCTCTCATTGCTTGTACTGCTATGATTATTGTTTCGAGGCTGGTAGGCCTGCTGTTGAGGACGGTGTTGTTGTTGATACTGTTGATGTTGTTGTTGCTGGTTATTATTATGCTGATAGTGCTGGTTTTCCCTGAAAACAGGTGCTATGTGAGCCACCTGATGCTGATTACCGGCGGGACGCCCGGTCTTCCTCCTTACAGAGGGTCTTCTGGGTTTGACATGAGAGGTCACAACATGTGCCTCACCATCTTTCTTCTTTCCAAACGCCCCATAAGGTTTGGCAGAAGAGCCTTCTTCTCTAGTCAGGCGCCCTTCCCTGACTCCTTCCTCCAAACGCATCCCCATATTCACCATCTCGGTGAAGTCAGAAGGTGCGCTGTCAATCATCCGCTCATAATAAAATGAGCTCAAGGTCTTCAGGAAGATCTTGGTCATTTCTTTTTCTTCCAACAGAGGCACAATCTGTGCAACTAGTTCTCGCCACCTCTGGGCGTACTCCTTGAAAGTTTCCTTGTCCTTCTGGGACATGGCTCTCAATTGATCCCTATCGGGAGCCATATCCACGTGTTACTTGTATTGTTTGACGAAAGCTTCGCCAAGGTCATTGAAGGATCGGATGTTCACGCTGTCCAAGCCCATGTACCATCTCAGGGCGGCACCGGACAGGCTGTCTTGGAAATAATGAATGAGGAGCTGATCGTTGTCGGTCTGAGTCGACATCTTTCTCGCATACACAACCAAGTGGCTGAGAGGGCAAGTATTTCCCTTGTACTTTTCAAAGTCAGGTGCTTTGAACTTTACAGGGATTTTGACATTTGGAACCAGGCAGAGTTCAGCAGCAGACTTGCCAAAGAGGTCCTTCCCTCTGAGAGTTTTGAGTTCCTTACAGAGCTCAAGAAACTAATCATTCATTGTGTCCATCTTTTCATATACGTCTGGGCCCTCAGACGGCTCAGAATGGTAGATGGTGTCGTCTACTCTTGGCATAGTGTGCATGACCGGAGGTGGAACGGAAAGGACCGGGCTAGATGGCAGCAGAGAAGGAAACATTGGGGCGAGACCCTCAGGAACAAAGTTTGTGGGCATCCCCCAGGGAAACCCGGCTGGCATAGCAGTTGGCGCGAAGTGGGCACTGGCAACAGGCACTGTTGAAGAGGCAATCTCAGAGATGACTGTCCTCTGGGGAGGAGTTGAAGGCGTTGGAGTATACTGGCTTTGGGCGGCCAAGAAAGACTCCATCAGGGTAGTCAATCTAGCCCCTTCCTCCTTGAGTTCTCGGTTCTCTTGCTCTAAGTGATCCATCAGTCTTGAAGTGTTGGCTCTGGTGTAGTACTCGTGAGTCAGCTTATCTTCAAAATAAATGAAGAACACATAGTTAGACCGTTGAACAAGAAGCCTGGAGCAAAACCTGCTTATGCACATGATGCATTTAATGCTTGTGCATATTATTTATTTTATTTATCAGAGGAACTTTAGAGTCCTATTTGCAAATATTGAAAATATTAATTATTTAGACACATATGGAAATATCATATCAATAGTATCTGGAAAATATTTTTACACCAAAGAAGTAAAATTTTGGTAACCAAATACAATACAAGAGAGAAGGAAAATGAACATCCTATGGAACCCTAGAAACAATCGTCTAAAGCTCTGGAAACTAGAAGATAAGATGCACGAAGCCTCTTCACCTCTCTCTCATAGGCTGCCTCCATATCTGCCTTTTCTTTGGCGAGTCGATCGTACTTCCTCTTCCAAAACTTGGAAGACTGAGGAAGAAGAGAAGTAACCACATCATCAGGCTCGTCGATAACCTGATGCTCAAGAAACTCTATCAATGCATCCTTATCTCTAAGCTGCTGAAGTAGCTCTTCTCGTTCGCGGATCCAAGCACACCAACGATCTTCGTCTCTCAACTCCTCTACTCCTTGGTCAGGGAGGGTTCAAGGCCCATCCACAACCAAAGGTGTAGGTCTTGGATACTCATAAGGCATAAGGTACTCAGAAGCTCTCCTCCTCACCCACGAGGTATAGGGTTCCAAAGCGATACAGTTCTTCAGACCAAGCTCTTTCCTTCCATTCCAATGGATCTTGCGCCAAGCGTGAACCATCATGCCCTGGGGATCTTTACCCTCCTGAAAGAACACACCTTCTAACAGAATGTTATTAGGTTTATCCTTTAACGGGAACCCAAGTTGACGACGTGCCAAAATAGGGTTATAGTTAATCCCACCACATGTACCAAGAAGAGGCACATTGGAGAATTCACCACAAGAGACAATAATCTGCACACCATCATATACATGGTTGTACCAAAAGATATCATCATTAGTGAGAGACATAAGCCTCGTGGACCACCGTAGACATCCTTTGTTCTCCTTGAAGGCAACTGTCTGCGACAGATGCGAAATAAACCACTTGTACAACAGAGGCAAACAACACACAATGGTACCACCACCCTTTGCATTCCTCATATGCAAAGAGAAATAAGTGTCACCCAACAGAGTCGGAACAGGATTAAGAATAGAGAAAATCCTAATAGCGTTCACATCCACAAATTTGTCGATGTTGGGGAATAACACTAGCCCATAGATGAGAAGTATAAATGTAGCCTCAAAGGTGTACTCACTCATGGCCTTCCCCTACAAAGTAGCTTGAGCAATGAGGAACTCAGAAGGGAGACCTTGAATTCCACCTTTGGTAGTCATATGAGCACAAACCAGAGATTCATCTATATGCAACATATCAGTAATCTCTTGAGAAGTAGGAACCCTCTCTAAGCCACTGAACGGAAACTGATCTAGAATAGGTATGCCCACAAGATAGGCATACTCCTCAAGCGTGGGAAAAACCTGGAAATGTGAAGCAACGGTACAAGGGATCATAGAACTGCACCAATACACTCATCAGACCTTCGTCCACTTGAGTAGCCAGAATAGACAGAAGCTTCCCATGACGAGCCTTGAACTCCAAGGGATCCAATACATAGGATGTCAAATTCCTTAGCTCTTTCAAGTCGGGTTGTCTGAAACTGTACTTCTTCGTATTCCTTCTTGGCTTATCCATGTCTGAAAATTTGCAAATAGACCTCTTAAGTTCCTTGAAATTTTTCTCTTTATTGATGACATGGATGTGTATGAATGCATGAATGCATGGATGCAACAATCACACTCAAGGATCAAGCAAAGCACACCACACAAGTTTATGGGATGGATCAAGTCATCCTTAATATCAATCATCCATTTTGGTGGATTATAGTTTACACCTTATCAACACCCAAGTTCCATTGATATTAAGGATACACAAGAATGGATCAACCATGAATCAAGGGTTTGTTGCAAGTAACGAGCATGGAGTCTCGGTTAAGAACCACCCAAAGGGGGTGTACTAGGGTTTAAACCTGCCAAACATGTTCTACAAGAGGTTCCCATAGTCATCATCCCATCATTTGGTCCTGGACAAATGGACTTCAAATCTAGGCAACCTTCCTATGTTAATGGTCTTGGCCAATGCCAATTTGTTGAAAGAACCAAGTGCTTGCAAATTTGAAATTCATCTGATACATCTTTGAAGATCTCTCTAAGACTCATTTGCAACATGACCATTGTGAAACTGTTATTTTGAACCTGTGACTTGTGGAATCCACCTACTACATGGGTTAATTTGAAGAAGATCATGGAGTGGATAAGCTTGGATGAGGCCATCTTTATTTGATGCCTTGCTCTTCAAGATAATATAGTTGTGCATTTGTGTGTTGCTTAATTCTAAAAGTCCAAGGGAATTTTGGGTTTCTGTTGACATATTTGTCTATTGGATTGCTACCCATTTGGTCAGATCTTTTCAACTCTAAACTTTTGATTTTTTGTACATAGGATAGTCTTTTCATCTTCTCCCCATTTCTTTAATTTCAAAATTTCTCCCTCCATTTTCAAAATCTTCTTTGTGTGAACTATTTTTGTTCTAAACTTTGACCACTTTTGCAAAAAGATAGAAACTTTGGCCTTATGCCATTGCACTTTCATACTTTTTTTCTTAAATCAAACTTGTAAATAAACTTAACTATATTTAATTTAAACTTTCAAAAGGGCAAAAAGAATTAACCCATTCGAACAACTATTTTAGGCCATTGTGCATTTTAAACTTAAATTTTGTTAAAATCCACACACTCACTTTGAAATTTGTATCACGAACTACAAGGTTTTGATCCTTCATTTTTATGTTGGTACGTAGGCATAAGATCGAAGGTCTTGTCAAACACAAAAATATAATTAATGAATTCTTTTCTCATCCCCCCATTCTATTTGTTTGTAGACATCACTTTGTACAAAATACATATGCACACAAAAAGGGCTCCCTAGGAGTACCTAGGACACTTTGGGTGTTAACACCGTCCCTCTGTGAAACCGACCCCCTTACCTGTGATCTCTGACTTTTATTAGTTTTTATTTGAAAACTTCTTACTATTTGGGTTTTGTTCGTACTTTTCCCTTTTCCCTTAGAAATAATAAAAGCGCGGTGGCGACTCTTGTTAATTGATCTCTAACTTGTCAATAGCTTGACGATCATGAATTTCCCGCTACAAAAATTAAGTGGCGACTCTGCTGGGGAGTAGTCTCTAGTGGGTTTAGCCTACTTTTTGTGTTAATATATTTGTATATATGTGATGTTTGTATATATGTATGTGTGCTATAATTTGCTTGTTGTGCTTGGTGATCTCTGAGTGGTGAGATAAGTTCTAACCTGAACTTGAGTGTAATTAAGATAGGAGGATGGTACAGTCATGTTCGACTTGTGTAGAGTAGTCCTTAACAAGTTGGCTTGAGATCCATCTGCTCAGTGGAGACTCCTTTGGATTTGGAAATGTCACACAAGTATTTGTGGTTAGGCATTACTATCTCTAATTGGGTCTGAGAAGTTGAGGACCTTAGAACATTTAACCCACCTTGGCCTATTTAGGACGTAGTGTGGAAACTATTCAAGTGTAGACTTGATAACAGTTGTTACGCGATACTACACTCATACGAGTTTCTCTTGAGAATATTATGGGTCGATGAGTCAGTCATCTTAACCTGTAATATCTGATAGATGGAATTAAGACTCTGGGAACTTTTTAGAACATGATCTACAAGTTTTTATCCTTAGTTCACTCCTTTGGGATGGTTCTTACCCAGACTCCATGCTCGTAACTTGCAACAAACCCTTGATTCTTGGATGATTCAATCAAGTCTTGTCAATATCAGTGGAACTTGGATGTTGATAAGGTGCAAACCATAATCCACCAAAATGGATGATTGATCTTGACAATGACTTAATTCATTCATTGACCTTTGTTTTCCTTGTGTGTGATCCCTTATTTGTGATTGTTACATTCATGCATTCATGCATTCATGTGCATCATAACATTCATGACACGAAAATTTCAAGGAACTAAGGTATCATTTGCAAGAGAAAGATATGTGGGAAGAGCGTTTCCGTGCTTTGAGCAAGAAGCGTGAAGAGTTGCAGTTGGAGTCTAAGGACAAAGATGCACTGATTCAGCTACTTGAAGACCGAGTGACGAAGAGACAGAGAGAGCCAGAGGTTTAATCTTCTAGCATGCCTCAACCTTCCGTTGCTTGGAAGAAGATTGTTGACCAGCTAGTCCCGGAGAAGACTCAGATGAAGGCTTCTTTCGAGACCGAGATCCATCGCATCCGATGGAAGTATACACCTTCAGCCAGATCTTCTGACATTGTTGTTAGGGATCCTTATGATGACTAGTCTCCTTTTCTATTGTATCTTTTATTTTGGTTTCTGAAATTGTACTCAATGTAATCCTTCCAAGTTATATAAATGAAAAGAGATTTTTGGTCATATCAAATTGTTGAAATTGCCATTTAAATATTATATATATTTGAAAAGGATATAGTAAGTTCCTTGAAAATAAAAATAATCAAGCATTGCATTCCATGCATCATTTGCATAAGCAGGTTTTTGCCAGGTGTCTGATTGGTTTTTCTTCTGTACTATAGCCAAGTTGACTCACCGCTACAATACCAGAGCCAATCATCAGAAAATTATGGAGCATCTAGAGTAAGAGAACAGAGAGTTGAAGGACGACATTGCCCGACTGACTGCCATGATGGAGACAGTCCTTGCTGCTCAAAGCCAAGCTTCTCGAACGCCTGCAACTCCTCCCGCAAGGACTGTTACTACAGAAGTGGTTACCTCTACCGTGCTTGCTGCCACCGCCCACTTTACGTTGAACCTGCCTGCAGGATTCACGTGGGGAATGCCGCCCAACTTTGTGCCAGAAGGCTTTGTGCCTACATTTGCTTCCATGCCGGCATCTAGCCCAGTCATGTCCGTGCCACCTCTAGTTGTGCACACTTTGCCTCGCATAGAGGATACCATTTATCATTCTGAGCCGTCTGAGGGTCCGGATGTTTATGACAAGATGGACGAAATGAAACACCAATTTCTTGAGCTGCGCAAGGAATTGAAGACGCTAAGAGGTAAAGACCTGTTTGGGAAGAGTGCTGCCGAATTGTGTTTGGTACCCAATGTTAAAATCCCGTTGAAGTTCAAAGTGCCTGACTTTGAGAAATATAAGGGGAATTCTTGTCCGCTCAGTCATCTTGTGATGTATGCTCGCAAGATGTCAACTCAGACAGATAATGACCAATTGCTTATTCACTACTTCCAGGATAGCTTGACTGGTGTTGCACTCCGTTGGTATATGGGGTTAGATAGTGCAAGCATCTTCACTTTCAATGACTTGGGAGAGGCTTTTGTGAAGCAATACAAGTACAATATGGACATGACGCCGGATAGAGACCAATTGAGGTCTATGTCTCAGAAAGACAAAGAGACATTCAAAGAGTATGCGCAAAGATGGAGGGAGTTGGCTTCCCAGATCACTCCTCCTTTGGAGGAGAAAGAGATGACAAAGATCTTCTTGAAAACCCTGAGTTCATTTTACTATAAACGAATGATCGCTAGTGCCCCCAGTGATTTTACCGAAATGGTAAATATGGGGATGAGACTTGAAGAAGGGGTCTGTGAAGGACGTTTGTCAAGAGATGAGGCGTAAACAAGTAAGAGGTATGGTAGTGGCTTCAGCAAGAAGAAGGACAATGAAACAAATGCAATTTCCAGTGGGAGGCAGAGGAGGCCTCATATCAGAAGAAATCCACCACCCCGTCAACATCATCATCATCAAGTATCTTATGTGATTCCAGTATTTTCTAATCAACAAGCAACACCAATTCAACAACAATAACAACATCAACGTTAACAACAACAACCGCAACAAAGAACGAACACCTACAACAATAATACCAACAACAATCAGCATCAGCATAACTTTAAGAGGAAGAAGGTCTCTTTTGACCCGATTCCAATGTCATATGCAAAGTTGTATCCATCCTTGGTTCTCAAGAACTTAATTCAACCGAGGAACCCACCGCAGATCCCAGAACCACTTCCTTGGTGGTATAAACCTGAGCTTCGTTGTGGTTTTCATCAGGGTGCACCTGGGGATGATATTGAAAACTGCTATCCGTTGAAGTATGAGGTTCAAAAGCTTACGAAGAGTGGTATGGTGTCCTTTGAGGACCGCACGCCAAATGTGAAAGCTAACCTTTTGCCCACTCATGGGAACTCTTCAGCGAATATGGTGGACGGTTGTCCTGGTGAATTTAATGTTTTTGATGTTCGGTTTATCCGAAGATCTTTGGTGTAGATGCACAAAGATATCTGTTTTGTGAGTGACTGTGAACATGAACATGATGGTTGTGTTGTTTGTAGTGTGAATCCAAGAGGGTGTGATGTAGTGAAGAGGGACATCCAGTGTCTGATGGATGAAGGCATGATCCAGATTGTTCAATCCCGTCATGTAGATGACGACGTCAATATCATAGTGCCCGTTTTTAAGCAACAAGAGCGGTTGCTAATTCAGTATGATAGCAACAATAATAAGAATGTCAGTCAAAGATCAGTATCGCCGTTGGTAATACATTTAGTGGGCCCAGTCCAGTATGCATCTGATAATGCTGTACCGTACCAGTATAATGCTACAATGGTATAGAATGGTCAAGAGGTCCTGTTACCTCTGACCAGTTCAGTGGTGAGCATTGTTGATGTTACGAAGGTGAACCGTAGTGGTCGAGTGTTTGGGCCAGTCGTCCCAAAAAGTAAAGAAGAGTTGATTGTTGGTAAGAAAGTGGAGGTACCTAATATGGATCAGGTTGGTTGTTTAAAGGATAAGTCTAGTGAATCCAGCAACTTGAAAGCCAATGATGATGATGAGGTACTTCGATTTATAAAAAGGAGTGAATTTAATATGGTTGAGCAGCTGCTCTAGACTCCCTCAAAGATCTCAGTGTTGTCTTTGCTTTTGAATTCTGAAGCACATAGAGAAGCACTGCAGAGAGTTTATTGAACAAGCATATGTGGAGCAAGATGTTACTGTGGATCAGTTTGATCACATTGTGGCTAACATCACTTCATGTAATAATCTGAGCTTCTGCGATGAAGAACTCCCTGAAGAGGGAAGAAATCATAACCTGGCTTTGCATATTTCAATGAACTGTATGGAAGATGCTTTGTCAAACGTGCTTGTTGACACTGGTTCGTCACTCAATGTGCTTCCGAAGTCAACTTAGTCGAAGTTATCTTACCAAGGAGCTCCCATAAGATATAGTGGGGTAATTGTCAAAGCCTTTGATGGCTCGTGCAAAACGGTTATTGGTGACGTGGACCTTCCAGTTAAGATAGGTTCGAGTGATTTTCAAATTACTTTTCAAGTAATGGATATCCACCCGGCCTACGGCTGTTTAGCCATCTGTCATCTTTCTCGTATGTAGAAGCTGAGGATGAGGTTGGAACTCCATTCCAAGCCTTGTCTATTGTTGCTGAGAAGAGAGTTGGGGAACCTATGTCCTCGTTGAAAGATGCTCAGAAGATCGTTGAAGAAGGAACTGTTGATCAGTGGGGGCACATGGTAGAGGTCTCCGACAACAATGGCAGAACCGGTTTGGGGTTCCAGAGAGGGTCGTCAGCTGTTAAATCTGAAGATATGCAACTCAGATTCCGTAGTGGAGGGTTCATTCATAGCAATGAACAACACTTAGCTGTTGTGCTAGAGGATAGCGAAGAGGAAGACTGCACCAACTTTGTAACACATGGAAAGACATGCAACAATTGGACTGCCGTTGATATTCCTGTTATTTTGCATCAATCTAAGTAATTGCTTTTATATTTTAAAAAATCCTTCTCCTATGCCTAAGGGAGAAGTGAACATTGTTTGGGCATTTTAAATTGATCATCAATAAAATTAATTCTATTCAACCACATCTTCGATGGTTATTTTTTACTTTTTTCTTTATTCTGAAAATGGTAATCACAAAAAACATAAATAAATAATATAATTGTCCATCTGCATAATATTTGGTCACAAATTCACTTCTCTAAAATCACAATATCAAATCATTATGCAGGTTGGTTCCTAACCCCATTGAATACAATGATCATTCTCCTTCTTTAGATTTTCAATTCCCTATGTTTGAGGCCGAAGAGGAAGGTGATGTGGAAGTAAGTGAGGAATTGTCTCGTCTTCTTGAGAAAGATGAAAAGATTATTCAGTCGTTTGAAGAGTAGATTGAGCTAGTCAACTTGGGTTCCGAAGATGATGTGAAGGAAGTCAAGATTGGGTCTCGATTGTGTCCAGATGCTAAGAAGGGGTTGATTGATCTTCTTCGAGAGTATTCCGATGTGTTTGCTTGGTCCTATCAATACATGCCTGGTTTGGATTCTGAGATGGTGGAGAATAGATTGCCATTGAAGCCAGAATGCCCGCCAGTCAAGCAGAAGTTGAGAAGAACGTATCCTGATATGGATGTGAAGATCAAAGAGGAAGTGCAGAAGAAGATTAATGTCGCTTTCCTTGTAACTGTTGAGTATCCGCAATGGGTGGCCAATATTGTGCCTGTGCCGAAGAAAGATGGAAAAGTCCGCATGTGTGTCGACTATAGAGATTTGAATAAAGCCAGTCCGAAAGATGATTTCCCTCTGCCACACATTAATATGTTGGTAGACAATACTGCTAAATTCAAAGTCTTTTCATTTATGGATGGATTTTCCGGATATAATCAGATCAAGATGGCACCCAAAGATATGGAGAAGCCCACATTCATTTCACCCTTGGGAACATTATGTTATAGAGTGATGCCTTTCGGTCTAAAGAATGCTGGTGCGACTTACCAGAGAGCAATGACTACTCTTTTTCATGATATGATGCATAAAAAGATTGAAGTTTATGTCGATGACATGATTGCTAAATTGATTGATGAAGAGGAACATGTTGAGCATTTGTTGAAGTTATTCCAGCGTTTTAGGAAGTATAAAATCCGCTTGAATCCCAATAATTGTACTTTTGGTGTTCGTTCTGGTAAGTTGTTGGGCTTTATTGTCAGTGAGAAGGATATTGAAGTTGATCCTGCCAAGGTCAAAGCAATACAAGAGATGCCTGCGCCCAAAATTGAGAAGCAAGTCAAAGGTTTTCTCGGCCGCTTGAATTATATTTCCAGATTCATTTCCCACATGACTGCAACATGTGCGCCTATATTCAACCTTCTTCGGAAAGATCAGTCTTGTGATTGGACCAAAGACTGCTAGAAAGCTTTCAACAGTATCAAGGAATATTTGCTTGAACCTCTAATCTTGTCTCCACTTGTTGAAGGAAGACCGTTGATTATGTATTTGACTGTGCTAGAAGATAGTATGGGTTGTGTTCTTGGTTAGCAAGATGAGACTGGGAAGAAAGAATTTGAAATTTACTACCTCAATAAGAAGTTCACCAACTACGAGACCCGATATTCTATGCTTGAGAAGACTTGTTGCGCATTGGCTTGGGCTGCTAAGCGTCTGCGCCAGTATATGTTGAATCATACCACTTAGTTGATATCCAAAATGGATCCGATCAAGTATATATTTGAAAAGCCTGCTTTAACTGGGAGAATTTCCCGTTGGCAGATGTTGTTATCAAAGTATGATATCGAATACTAATCTCAGAAAGTGATCAAAGGTAGTATCTTGGCTGATCATTTGGCTCACCAACCAATTGAAGATTACCAGTCACTGCAATATGATTTTCCTGATGAAGAGATCTTGTACTTGAAAATGAAAGATTGTGATGAACCATTGCTTGAAGAAGTGTCGGAACGTGATTCCCGCTGGGGCATGGTATTTGATGGAGCTGTTAATCAATATGGAAATGGCATTGGGGCAGTGATTATTACTCCTCAAGGCACACATCTACCATTTACAGCTAGATTGACTTTCAAGTGTACGAACAACATGTCAGAGTATGAAGCTTGCATTATGGGGCTTGAAGAGGCCATGAATCTCATAATCAAGTATTTGGATGTCTTCGGTGATTCGACTTTGGTTATGAATCAAATCAAATGAGAATGGGAGACAAATCAACCTGGTTTGATACCATATAGAGATTATGCGAGGAGGATTTCAACTTTCTTTACAAAGGTTGAGTTTTATCATATTCCTCGAGATGAAAACCAGATGGCAGATGCTCTTGCAACATTGGCATCAATGATTATGGTGAAATATTGGAATGAAGTTCCCAATTTGTCTGGGATGCGTCTTGATAGGGAAGCTCATGTGTTTGCTGTTGAAGAGATCAAAGACAAGAAGTCGTGGTATTATCACATCAAGTGTTTCCTGCAAAGTCAGATTTACCCGCCTGGGCCATCTTTGAAAGATAAGAATACTTTGAGAAGATTAGCTGGTAATTTCTACTTGAATGGTGATATATTGTACAAGAGAAACTTTGACATGGTTTTGCTCAGATGTGTGGATAGACACGAAGCAGAATTGTTGATGACTGAAGTGCATGAAGGTTCCTTTGGTACTCATTCCAATGGACATGCAATGGCAAAGAAGATGTTGCGAGCAGGTTACTATTGGCTGACAATGGAATCTGACTGTTGCAAGTTTGTGAAGAAGTGCCACAAGTGTCAAATTTATGCTGATAAGATTCATGTTCCTCCGACACTTTTGAATGTTATCTCTTCCCCATGGCCTTTCTCCATGTGGTGAATTGATACGATTGAGATGATTGAGCCCAAAGCTTTGAATGGACTTCATTTCATTCTAGTGGCAATTGATTACTTCACAAAATGGGTTGGAGCGACATCGTATGCAAATGTAACTAAGCAAGTTATTGTAAGGTTTTTCAAGAATCAGATTATATATCGTTATGGTGTGCCAAGTAAGATCATTACTGATAATGGATCGAACTTGAATAACAACATGGTGGAAACTCTTTGCAAAGACTTCAAGATTACACATCATAATTCTTCTCCCTACAGACCCAAGATGAATGGATCTGTTGAAGTTGTGAATAAGAACATCAAGAAGATTATCTAGAAGATGGTTGTCACGTACAAGGATTGGCATGAGATGCTCCCATTTGCTTTACATGGGTATCATACATTCGTCCGCACTTCAACAGGGGAAACCCCTTTCTCTCTTGTCTATGGTATGGAAGAAGTGCTCCCCATAGAGGTTGAGATTCCTTCACTGTGTGTGCTCATGGAAGCCAAGTTGACTGAAGTTGAATGGTGTCAGACCAGGTTTGATCAGTTGAATTTGATTGAAGAGAAGAGATTAACTGCCATATGTCATGGTCAGTTATATCAACAGAGAATGAAGAAAGCTTTTGATAAGAAGGTCAAACCTCGAGTGTTCAGAGAAGGTGACCTTGTGCTCAAGAAGATCTTATCGTTTAAGCCAGATTCCAAAGGAAAATGGACTCCCAATTATGAAGGCACATATGTTGTCAAGAAAACCTTTTCAGGCGGTGCATTGATTCTTACAACTATGGATGATGAAGAGTTCACTCGTCTTGTAAATGTAGATGCAGTCAAGAAATACTTCGCCTAAAAAGAAAAGAACATCTCACTAAGTTGAAAACCCGAAAGGGCGACTTAGGCAAAAAAGAGCGTCTTAGTGGATTGAAAACCCAAAAGGGCGATCCAGGCAAAAATTAGAGACATAAAAACAGAAAGAATTTCCCGATAAGTTGAGTACCCCACCTTGGGGCAACTTATGCAAAAATTAGGGATTATAGCAAGTAACTGCATTTTGATGATCTTCAGTGATTTTGAAGACTTGTTTGAGCACAAGGGTTGACGTCAGTTCATCATCCCAGCAGCGGTCAAGAGTACAATGGATATCAAGAGTTGGTAGAAGGATTAAGGATCATTTGTATTCAATGTAACCCTTTTCCATGTAAATTACCATTTTCAACTTTGTAAAATTTGTGGAGTCTTGTCATTTACAGACTACCATTCTATTAAATAAAGTTGAGCTTTTATCCAAATTGTTTCTACTCTCACTTACTTCACCTAATAGTTTTAAATTTTGTTATGATCATTTTGAAATTAAATTTTTAAATCAAAATCAAGTTTTCTTTAATATATAAAAGAAAGAATTTTTTCCAAAGCAAGTAAAAGGAATATCAACAGCATTTCAATAAAAAGCAAGTCCTTAAGTGTGAAGCATCCATGGTTCCCCAAGCAGTTAACTCTTCGGGTATCCCTAGACGCTTGTGTTGATTCAATTCCTCAGCGGAGTGTTTGATCCCTAGTGGAGCTTCTTTCTTTATCCCCAGCTGAGTTGGTTGATTCAGATACCCTGTGGCGTATCCTTGTCCCCAACAGAATTTCGTCCTTCCCCCACAGATTGGATGTTCCGTCCTCAGCAGATCTCCTCCATCTTCAGCTAGGGTTGTGCCCTTTGGGATGTCGATCTCTCTGTTCTCCAGCAGTAGTCTCCATATTTTGTGGATTGACCGAGGATTGTGTCGGTGGTTCAATTTCTCTACGACACCTCTGTATCCTTTGTGATCGTTTTGTCAGCATAATCATCATATATACATATACGTATACATTCATAACAATTTCATGATTTGAATATCCTGCATATTTAATTTGTTTGGAATTTTCATTCTCTGTTATGGCGGTATGTTATCCCCATACAAGATTTGGTGTTTGTCCTCCTTCAATTGTAGAGTGTCAGCCCCTTAAGCAAAAAGACTTTAACCTTTCTCTGTTTCCCCATTGAATTTGTTTCCTCGTGGATGGTTGTTATTTCAGTTTCCTCTCCAGTAGATTTTCTGGATGGAATTACTCATATTGAGTTATGTCCTCAATGGGTTGAGTCTTGATTGATTGCTTCCTTCTAGCTCTTACCTAGATGGATACTTTGGTCCCCTAAGAGTTTATTACCTAGTAACTGGTAATATTCTTCTTAGTTTGCAGTTTGTTACTTCTTTCCCAATACCCGGCAAAAGCACCATTGTTCTCCTCAATGGAGTCCCCAGAAAGTATATCCTTTATATGTTCATCTTAACCGGTGACGGATATCTTTCCTTTTCCCCGCAGGAGTCTATCCTTAATATGTTCACTCTGACCAGTGACGGATATTCTCTCTTTTGGTATTCTACCCAGTAAAAAGGTAGTTGTAATCCCTAGTTTGTTTCTCATATAGTTAATCCTTAATATGTTCATCCTAGCCGATGACAGGTTTTCTTCTCCTTGTGGTCTTCTACCCAGTAACCGGTAGTTGTAAATCCTACTTTTGTTTCCTTGGGAAGAGTTAATCCTTGATATGTTCACTTTAACTGGTGACAAATTTTGTCTTCTTTGGTATTCTATCCAGTAACTGATAGATGTAATCCCTATTTTGTCCCCTTTCCAGAGTCTATCCTTTATATGTTCATCTTAACCGGTGACGGATTTTCTCTTTGATTGGTCTTCTACGCAGTAACCGGTAGTTGTAAATCCTACTTTGTCCCCTCGCAGAGATAATCCTTGATATGTTCATCCTAATTGGTGATGGATTTTTTCTCTGACAGTTTTCTATCCAAGTTTTGATAGATGTAATTCCTACCTCTTTTGTTTAATTGGTATATCCTTGATATGTTCATCTTGATCGATGACGGGTATCCTCCTTGACATTTTCCAGGCAAGTCTATCCTTGATATGTTCACCCTAACTGGTGACAGATTTTCTTCCCTGTCGAGTTTATCCTTTATATGTTCATCCTAACCAATGACGAATACTCTCGCCCATGGTCTTCTGTCCAGTAACTGGTAGTTGTAAATCATATTTTCTGCAATTTCCCCATCAAGGTTATTCTTACCCAGTAACCGGTAATGAATACAACTGCCCGTTCCCCGCGAGTCATCCTTGATATGTTCATCCTAACCAATGACGGGTGTTCTCTCTGTCAGACTTTTATTATCTCCTTACCCAGTAACAGGTAGTAGATAATAGATTTCTGCTCCTCCTGTGTTGAAGTCCATTCTCCCCAGTTGAGTTGAGTGTGCATTTCCTTAGTGAAATCGTTTTTCCTGCACGACTCGAGTACCTCAGTTTTATCCTGACGTATTCGTATCCCCTGCAAATGTTTTTTCCCCGGCTGAGTCTTTCCATTTTTTATGGAATCCCTCTAGTCCCCCAGTAGTTTTAAGTCGTATCCTGGCCTACGCATAACTCCTTTTTATCCCCCGGAGTCTTTGTCTCCCCAATGAGTTTTCCTTACGGAATGCATTATACTCCTGTGGACTTTCGGTCTCTCTGATTTCTTTTTCTTTTGTGGCAATATTTCCCCACAAAGAATTTAGTTTTTGCATTCATATCATATGCATCATGAGGTCTCTTAGGGACCAAAATTTGTTTCTCTATGTTGTTATTTAAGCCCATTCTACTGAGTCGACATGAAGATTTTAACCTTCGCCTCCTCAGTTAGAATGTCCTTAAATAGGGGCAGTTGTAAGACCCCAATTTTGACCCTAAGATCTCTCATGCAATTCCATCATAAGCATTAGCATTGGTATCATGTCTTGGCATCCTTCTTACCCCTCCTTCATTGGGTTTGTTTTGGGAGAGATCACCAAGCACTTTGTGATTATATCATACTTGTATCTTATCATTTCACTAACCAAAATACCAAAAAGTATGTCTTTGTATTTGTCTAACTCTTTTGTAGGTAGGGCATGATCTCATTGATTCATTAAGTTCACATCTAGGGTTTGAGACCCTTATGAACAAAGAGCACAATCAAGAATTGATTCAAGAATGGTTATGAACACCATATATGAGTTCCATTGATTCCTACATGATATATTGGTCAAGTTTTCTTCAAGAGTTAGAGGGTGATTTGCCTTGGAAGCCCTAGTTTGACTGGGTATCTTGAGACACTTCTCCAACAAGCTATCTCACCAATTGATAAAATTTCTCAAGGGACACTTCAAAATTCATCATCTTATGTATATATGATCTACCATGAGCCAAGAAAGTCAAGAGAATTGGAAGTTAGCAAGTTGGTTGATGGTGGTTGGCCAGATGGATTCGTCTGATCAAAACTAGGTCTGCCTAGACCCTATCTCATACAATTTTCACCATATGAAAATGATTCCAATAGAAAACTTACTCTAAATGACATTCCAAACAACTTTCACGTTGAGACCTAGAGCTAGTGTTTCTTGGAAAATAATTTTCTATGTTGAAACATTATAGGTCATTTTGTCTAAACCCTAATTTGAAAGTCAACTTCCCAAGGCCATAACTTGCTCAATTTTTATAAGATGAAAGATTTCCAAGTTGCACAATCAAATTCAATGTGTCTACTTCAGATTTTATGTTTTGAGTGGGAGATGATTCAACATTTTTGAGCATATGATATGAGGTTACATTATAGGTCACATTTGACATATACCATTGATCAAGTGATTTTTCCAAACTACAAAAATGCATAAATACACCATTCCTAATCCAAATGGCATTAAATTGGTGATCATTTTTAAGCTCTTTGAGAGAGCTACAACTTTGGTGAAGACACTTTTCTCATTTGAAGCTCCTATAAAAAGTTAAGCAATATGGAATATTGAGACATATGGCTTGACACTTAGAAATTTTTTGATATGTCAAATATTTCCAAACTTCCACCTTAAATTTCTCCAAGTTCTAATCTCCAAATGAAAAAGTCTTGAACATGAAAGTTGTTCCCCTTGATCTCACCTTTCCAAAGAGCTGAAGTTCATTCATTTTGGATGATAAATGCATATGCTGCGCATGGCTTAAATAGAGTGACATCACTTGGCATGGATCAAACTTCAAACATCAATGTGTATTTGCCTTGCAATCCAAGCCTACTTCAGAGCATCTGATCTTCAATTTTGGACCTCAAGCTATCATTTCATGGGCCTATATGCGCCCCTGCACCATTACATCACCATTTGCAAAAATTTGAAAGTGAAAGTGTGTGTGCAATTATCAACCATTCCAGCTATAAATAGAGCTTCAATTGCTCAGAAATTCACACACAACTGCGCCAACTTTGATCCCCCATTTCAAACCCTCAATTCTCAAAGGATAAGCCTGATAAATTCTTTTGAATTTGAGCTTGAATCTCCACTATTTTGGAATTCAATACTCCAGGAATCCATTGCTTCTAAACCATTCAATCCTTCTCCTGCAAGCAAGTGGAGTGAGTCCAAGTACAAGCAAGATCAAGATCCATCGAGTTCAGACCTCCATTGAAGGTATTTTTCAAAAAAATTAAACTCTTCGATTCTCTCACATTCTTGCTCAATTCTATTAATTCTTTGATTGTCTGAAGTCCTACCAATGTAGGCAAGTAGATTGAGTTGCTTTGAGGTCAAATCGAAGCAACTCAGTTCATGTACCTCAAATATCAATTCCACATATCTCTCAATATACTTGGAATTGGAATGAATGCATGTCAGATTCGAGCTTAGTGCCATTTTTTCTTTAAGATCATTTCCTGGTTTTTCTTTTTGGTGATGGTTCATGTTGACCAGTCCCGTGAGGTCCACCGGAGAAGATGACCGGAGCTCTAGCTCCGGCGATGACTTGGAAAGGCTTTGAACCACATGATCCTTCTCCCATATTTGCCACGCGCTGAACATGGTCCATTATGGAATGCACGCTAGGAGCCATCAGATCTGCCACCTCAATTAATGAGGGAGATCAGATGGTCCACGTAATTTAGATTTTCTGTTTTTTTATTTTAATTGCATTTTCTTCAATAATTTATATTAAATTCAATATTGATCCAAAAAATATGGGACTTTCAACAAAAAATTTCAATTATTTTCTCTTTCATATTCTGAATTAAAATTATTTTTTGGATCATTATTAATATTTTTCATGAATTAATTGATTTTGCATTTGTTTTTAATTGTTTAAAAATATTTTTTAAATGTCCAAAAATTATTAAATTTTTCCTCCAAGGTCCTTTGACCTTGTTTGACCTATGATAAATCTCATGGCCATTTCTTTGGTGTTTTAACGAGATTTTAGGAATTTGACAAAACATATTTGATTTGAATGCACTATTTTATTAATTTTAGTTGAATAAATGCCAATTAAATTTTGTTGACCATTTGTATTGACTTGTATGAGTTTGCTTATTGTTGTTGGGCCTTGGTCAAGGTTGATTTCAATTTCTCAAGTTAATATCATTGGATTTAGGGGATTGATGGAATGTACATTCCATCTCCCAAAATGAATGAATGATATTAATTTGGTAAAAGTCCTCCTTTGACCAATTTGTGATCTCATTCATCCCGTTTCCCCTTTGTCTAATTCCTCTTCTTCATTCATTCATTTCCATTTAGCCTATGACATCTCAAAGTCCTAATGCTAGTTGATTGAAAAATTGACATGAGTATGGATGAGAATAGGCCACACCTTTGCATATTCTTTTTGTGTGTGGTATGTTTTATGAGCATAGTCCATTATACTATCTCTCTAACATGCATTAATACCGAAATTCTATTGCCCAGCCTCAAATAGTTGTGACTTCTACATAAGTCCAATTACGATTGCTTAACATAGCACTAAATTTGTGATATAAAAGGCATAAGCATTCTAGTTAGTGAGATTGTAAGTCTCCCCTCTTTCATGGTATTGTGTGGAAACTTGGTATTTTTTCCTTCCTTTGGAAGATGTTTTGGTTCAAGGATCCATGTTTGTGATAAGTGGGTTGAGTGTTCTCCAAAGAATGTCTTGAATTGAAATGCAAAACAAAACTAACCTCTAACCTACTAACTACTAACTTTTAAATTCAAGCCTTTACTTTAATGAAATTTACTTTTAGCACTTTATTTCATTTGTCATTGTTCATATCATTCTAATTGTTTATGTTAATATAATTTTCACTTTGTCCATTTGGACCATATTGCGTGATATATTTTTTTTTGTAGCTGTTATTTTGAACCTGTGACTTGTGGAATCCACCTACTACATGGATTAATTTGAAGAAGATCATGGAGTGGATAAGCTTGGATGAGGCCATCTTTATTTGATTTCTTCCTCTTCAAGATAATATAATTGTGCATTTATGTGTTGCTTAATTCTAAAAGTCCAAGGGAATTCTGGGTTTCTATTGACATATTTGTCTATTGGATTGCTACCCATTTGGTCAGATCTTTTCAACTCTAAACTTTTAATTTTTTGTACATAGGATAGTCTCTTCATTTTCTCCCCATTTATTTAATTTCAAAATCCTTCCCTCCATTTTCAAAATCTTCTTTATGTGAACAATTTTTGCTCTAGACTTTGACCACTTTTGCAAAAAGATAGAAACTTTGGCCTTATGCCATTGCATTTTCAAACTTCTTTTCTTAAATCAAACTTGTAAATAAATTTAACTATATTTGACTTAACCTTTCAAAAAGCCAAAAAGAATTAACCCATTCAAACCACTATTTTAGGCCTTTGTGCCTTTTAAACTTAAATTTTGTTAAAATCAACACACTCACTTTGAAATTTGTATCACGAACTACGAGGTTTTGATCTCTCATTTTTATGTTGGTACGTAGGCACAAGATCGAAGGTCTTGTCAAACACAAAAATATAATTAATGAATTCTTTTCTCAATCCCCCATTCTATTTGTTTGTAAACATCACTTTGTACAAAATACATATGTACACCAAAAGGGCTCCCTAGGAGTACCTAGGACACTTTGCGTGCTAACACCTTCCCTCTATGTAACCACCCCCTTACATGTGATCTCTGATTTTTATTAGTTTTTATTTGAAAACTTATTACTACTTGGGTTTTTTTCGTACTTTTTCACTTTTTCCTTAGAAATAATAAAAGTGCGGTGGTGACTCTTGTTAATTGATCTCTAGCTTGTCAATAGCTTGACGATCATGAATTTCCCGCTACACATCATAAAAACAAACGAATACCATATAAATATTAAAATACACAATTAATAGCCACAAAATACAGTTGGGCATGCCTCAATCACATCAGGGATACACTTTTCTCAGTCAACCTCGGCCAACCTCTCTCACTTCTTTCGCACCTCCTCAAACATCTTTTATTGTTCCTCCTGTAACGTCCTTGTTAGGCGAACACTTGAAATCAACAAGAGTCTCCACCAAAGTTTATTTTTAAAAGGGATAACATCGATAAAACCATAAAAGAACAAAAATATGTTCATCACAACCAAAATCAGATTCAGGAATCGATTATGTGATGGGAAGGTATTAACATCCCACACATCTATTGTACTTAGCGATAACCATTTTGTTAGATTTGCGAATAAGAGTGTTAGATTATGTTATTTTATTTCCTCTGATTATTGTGTTGTTTGAAATAAACCGAGAAACTCAGTTTTTTATTAGGGTGCTTGACGAGAGGTTGAATCTCGCTCCAACTGAATAATAAAATATCAATCGTTTATGAAAAAAAAATTAGTCACGCTAAGGAAGAAGTAGGATTGATGGGTTGAAATTATTTTTAGGTGGAAGATGATTATTCCAAAGGAAATATATTCTCCTTTTATGGACACAAGTAAAAATAAAAATAGAGAGCAGATGACTCACTCGCAATGAGCATATTGGCTCTCTCCATTTTTAAACAGGGTTCTAGCGTCACATCCTCTTCGCGTAATTTCTTGACTAACATGTATCATCCATTTAAGACTCATGTAAAAATTGGATAAAAAACATTATGACACAAAGAAAGAAAAGTATTAATAGAAGAGCTAACAAGTCTTGAATGGATAAAATACAATGATTATAAGTGAAACAAAATCTACTAAAGTACACATATTATGCTCTTACGTGACAGAAGTAAACAATTAATTTTAATCACCATAATTTTCTTCGGTGGTTATTATAAAAAGGAACAATTAATTATATCTCCTTAGTTTTTTCAAAGGTTATTATATGTGTATAGAAGTTTTATTTGGTCACATATTTTAAAAGTAAACAAGGTCACCGTAACTATTAAAAAGAAAGAGAAATATAAATTGAAGTATGAGAAAGATCACTACTTTTATATTATTATTATATAAATATAGAAGTATAAAATTATGAGAAACTTTAAATTATTTTCAATTGAATTTTTAAATATACTTTTAGTGGTGATATGATTCAAAAGAAAATGTAATATACATAAATTAAAGGTTATGATATTTCTCTAAAATTAAAAGGGAAAAAGACAATCAATATATTATTATCTTTTTCTAAAATTAAGAAGTAAGAAGACAATAAAATATAAAAAATTATTATTTGTTGACTTATTTCATTTTATCACAATCATACTAATGTATAAATCCACAACTATTAAGTTCTTGAAATAAAACTAAAAAAAAATCAAATTGTTGGGGGTAACAATACAATATCTAAATCACATATGACAACACATAAAATATATTAGTTGTTTGTGTGTTCTCTTGGGTCTTTATTTATCTTAGGTGTTTGTAAATTCATAAAGGTATTTATTTATCTTCTCGGATTAAGCAATTCATGTGCTAGTACACATTTACAATGATTTTTGTTTATGCATTTTCTTTTATAAGGAGTCCGACAAAAAATTTTGTTTTTACAATCTGAATCATCAAAACATTTGATTCTTTCAGCTGCAATAAAAACACACAATAAGGTTATTACAATAATAAAAAATAGAATATAGAAATAAAAAAGAAAATTTAAAATGAATGAATTAAACTTTCCTTCGGTTTTCGTTCCAATAAGAAATAGAAAGAATAATATAATCATAACATAAGAAAACTTTCTTATTTCTACCATATTTCTCCTTGTTATTTTTAATAAATTATTTTGTAACTTTATCGTTTATAAATAAATGTGCATCCTCATATTTTATAATTTTTTATTTTTGACACTTATGGAGTTGTAAAATAAATCTTAAAATTAAAATAATTAGTATATAACTTTCCGTACATCATTATGTTTTGTTTGTCTCTTCAGCACGTCTAAAAAAGATGTCACATAAAACTTGTCTATCATAAAAATATATTCTTCTTATAATAAAATTTTCATTATTTTATATTTTTTTACCTCGGAAGTGAAGGGGGATTCTCCCAGTTATAGAGACGGGATAACGAAGGGCGTCACAAAAAATCTAACATCTTATCCATCAATTTCGAATAATAGAGGGGAAAGGTGAAAAATTTATTGATTTGTTACCCAACATTGATGTTTTTTTTTTACTTTCAAAACTATGTTTCCCGAGCCACATACCTCTAGGTTTTTGTGAATAACCAAGGGAAATAAGACTCGATTTACGTCGGAACTTTTCCAGCTCACAGCGCCACTGTTTAAGCAAAACACATAACCAGATTGTGATCTAAAGTCATCCTTATCTAACTGGAAGCTATCATCGGTGTATCCAATTACAGCAAGCTCTTCCTGACCTCCATATATCAAGAATGAGTCCTTAGTCCTTCTCAAATACTTAAGGATATTCTTGACAGCTACCCAATGAGCATCACCGGGATCAAATTGGTACCTACTCGTTACACTTAAAGCATACGAGACATCTAGTCGAGTACATAACATGGCATATATAATAGATCCTATTGCAGATGCATATGGAATCTTATTCATGTGATCCCTTTCTTCCTTAGTTGAAGGGGATTGTGTTTTTGATAGACACAATCCATGTTACATAGGTATGAACCCTTTCTTGGAATCATGCATATTAAAGCGTCTCAGCATTTTTTCTATGTATGTACTCTGACTTAGGGCAAGAAGTTTTTGTGATCTATCTCTATAGATCCTAATTCCTAATATATAGGTTGCTTCACTCAGGTCTTTCATAGAAAAGCATTTCCCCAACCAAGACTTTACTTGTTGTAGGGTAGGGACATCGTTTCCAATGAGTAATATGTCATCTACATATAATACCAGGAAGACGATCATGCTCCCACTAACCTTCTTGTAGACACATGGCTCATCTTCATTCTTGATGAATCCATATTGTTTTACTGTTTCATCAAAACAAAGATTCCAGCTTCTGGAAGCTTGCTTCAATCCATAAATTGATCTTTGTAAATTACATATCTTTTAGGCTTCTTCTGGTATGTCAAATCCTTCAGGTTGTGTCATGTACACATCCTCAAGAAGATTCCCATTAAGGAAAGCAGTTTTGACATCCATCTGCCATATTTCATAATCATGATATGCAGTGATAGCAAGTAAAATCCGAACAGATTTAAGCATTGTAACTGGTGAAAAGGTTTCACCATAGTCAACCCCATGAATTTATTTATATCCTTTTGCAAACCAGTCTTGCCTTATAGGTATGTACCTTACCATCCATGTCAGTCTTCTTTTTGAAGACCCACTTGCATCCTATAGGGTTAACTCTTACAGGAGGCTCTACCAAGGTCCAAACTTGGTTTGTGTACATGGAATCCATTTCAAATTTCATGGCTTCTAGCCACTTCTCAGACTCGGGACCAGTTATGGCCTCTTGGTAGGTCACAGGCTCATCTTGATCCATGAGTAATACATCACCTTGATCAGTTATGAGATATCCATATCTCTCAGGTAGGTGACGTATCCTACTTGACCTACGCTGGTCTTGTTCTACTTGAGCAGGTTGCTCTTCCACAACTACTTGTGTTTCCTACTCTAATTCCTCCATAGGTGTATCAATGCTTTGTGATTCTTGAATTTCTTCAAGCTCTACTTTCCTCCCACTTATTCCTTTGGAAATAAAATCCTTTTCTAGGAAAACTCCAGTTCGAGCGACAAACACTTTGCCCTCAGAAGGATTGTAGAAGTAATACCCTCTTGTTTCTTTAGGATACCCTACAAATAAGCATTTTTCAGATTTGGGCTTAAGCTTAGTTGAAATTTATCGTTTCACATAAACTTCGCAACCCCAAATCTTCATGTAACACATATGTGGTTTCTTACCACTCCATATCTCATATCGTGTCTTCTCAGCCTTTTTGGATGGAATACGGTTAAGTGTGTACGCTGTTGTCAATAATGCATATCCCCAAAAGGAGTTTGGAAGATCGACGTGACTCATCATGGATCGGACCATGTCTAACAAGATTCGATTTATTCTCTCAGATACACTATTCCATTAGGGTGTTCCAGGAGGAGTAAGTTGGGATAGGATCCCACACTTTTTCAGAGGGTCATCAAACTCTAGGCTTAAATACTCATCACCTCGATCTGATCGAAGAGTTTTAATATTCTTACCTAGTTGGTTTTGTACTTCATTCTTGAATTCCTTGAACTTTTCAAAGGACTCTGATTTGTGTTTCATTAAATACATATAATCATATCTACTGAAATCATCAGTAAATGTGATGAAGTACTGAAAACCTCCTCTCGCTGGTATGTTCAGTGGTCCACATACATCAGTATGTATAAGGGCTAAAAGATCATTAGCTCTTTCACCTTTTCCTGTGAATGGAGACTTTGTCATCTTTCCAATTAAACAAGATCTGCATGTCTCATATGATTCATAATCAAAAGAGTCCAAAAGTCCATCTTTATGTAGTTTGGAAATGCGTTTCTCATTTATGTGGCCTAATCGACAATACCAAAGGTAAGTTGGATTTAAATCATTAGGTTTCATCCTTTTAGTATTAATGTTATAAATAGACATTTCAAGATCAAAGACATATAGTTCATTGTTCATTTGTGCAGTAGCATAGAATATATCATTCAAATAAATTGAGCAACAATTGTTCTTTATTATAAATGAAAAACCAAACTTGTCCAAACAAGAAACAGAAATAATATTCCTGCTAATTGTAGGTACATAATAACAGTTCTCTAACTGAATTATTAAACCACTAGGTAAAGTCAATACATAAGTTCCTACGGCTAAAGCAGCAACCTTTGCTCCATTGCCAACTCGTAGGTCAACTTCACATTTTGCCAAATCTCTACTCCTTTGTAGCCCCTGCACATTAGTACAAATATAAGAACCGCATCCAGCATCTAATACCCATGATGCTGAAGTAGATAAATTAATTTCAATAACAAAAATACCTGAAGTTGAAGTCTCTACTCTATTCTTCTTATCTTCCAGGTACTTTTGGCAGTTTCTCTTCCAGTGTCCGGTCTTACCGTGATGGAAACAGGTGCCTTCCTTTTCTCTTTCACCACTAGGTTTCAAAGCAGGAGCAGTGGGTTTGGTTTTGGCAACTTCCTGGCCTCTCCCTTTATTAGCCTGCTTGGTGGGTCTTTTGTTCTGTCTCTTTCCATTTTCGATCATCAGAATGGACTTCCCTTTTGACTTCAGATTCTGCTCAGCAGTTCTTAACACGGCTAGCAGTTCAGGAAGAGATTTGTCCATATCATTCATATTGAAAATAAGGACAAATTGACTGAAT
The DNA here is from genome assembly GCF_024323335.1 of Lathyrus oleraceus. NCBI lineage: Eukaryota > Viridiplantae > Streptophyta > Magnoliopsida > Fabales > Fabaceae > Lathyrus > Lathyrus oleraceus. The sequence goes on along the minus strand of NC_066580.1, from coordinate 476,417,330 downwards.
TTATCTGGCAACAATTGCAAGATCAAATCAGTCGCAAGTTCCTTTCCGAGGGGAAACCCCAACCTCTCAAGGTTCTCCACATACCCAATCATCTTGAGCACATGGGGACCTACAAGGGCTCCCTCAGCTAACTTGCCTTGAAAAGGGACTTTTGAAACTTCAAACCTTTCATACCTTGTCTGCTCTTGATAGAGAATCTTCAGGTGTTCGATCATATCGAACGTTGCCATGTTCTCATGTTGCTTTTGCAACTCTGAGTTCATGGTAGCTAGCATGAGGCAAGCAGTTTCATTGGCATCAAAGACATGCTTCTTATAAGCATCTCTTTCTGCCTTAGATGCAGAACTAAGAGGTTCTTCTTCAGGAACAGGTTTCTCCAAGACATACATCTTTCTATCATGTTTGAGGACAATCCTCAGATTTCGGCGCCAATCCAGAAAATTTGTCCCAAACAATTTTTCCTTGTCAAGGATTGATCGCAAAATGTTGTTAGAGGTGTTTGTTGTAATGGTAATCTACACGAAAATAATGAAAATATAAGTATCAATAACATATTTAATTAGGCTTTAATTAAATATGCTCCCACTATTTTACTCAAAACAAATTATCCTCACCATTTGATTCGGAAAATCCTGTTGGAAGATTTTCTAGTGGGTCGATATCCATATTTCACTTTGTTTTAAGTCCGCGTAGGCAGATTATATAAAACTAGGTTATTTAGGTAGGAACTCCTTCCAATTGTATCTAATACAACTCTTGAATATTTTAGTTGGGTGAATAACTCCTTATTCCAATCCATCACATGGATCATTTCCACCTCTTGCTTCTAAACAAATATAATCTTATTATAATTTGTTTAGTTAAGTTTGACCCATTGTTTTAACAATTGGATATTACAATTATCCCATCGCACCTTACTAGTATAGAATATGCACTTCACGTAGGCGAAACCTACATTATTCGATACTAGTCTTGATGAGTGCTAAAACTTGGAAAGCATAAACTTAATATTTAATTTGAGGGAATTTGCAATTATTCTGATCTCACCGACTTATTTATCATATAAATTGTCTCTCACATTCATCAACATACATTCACATGCATCAACATATATAATGAAACATTATGGCCCCTAGCACAATTGTTCTCCCAAGCCAATGAGAGAACCTAAGCTAACCTAATAACGATCTAAGCTTCTCCAAGCAAGATCTTCAAGGTTGTCCTCCTTTGATATTGTATTCTTCTCTTTCTTCATAATATTACATTACATGAAAGAAACTCGTTTTGCATACGAGGGAGTGAGATGAGAAAAGAAGTTACATTAAGAGATTAAAAGAGAGGCACGACATGCAGGTCATATTTTAAAATCCCAAAACAAAATAGGGGAAAGCTAAGGCCTTAACCGATCACCATAAGACAATAATAATAAACACATTATTATTATTAATTTAAATTCTGTTAATCAATTAAAACCAAGTTAAATTTCAGCGACCGATCACACTACGCAGAGTTAGCCGGGGGTTCCGTTGCCCGGTCATCGGACGGGGGTTCCGTTGCTCGGTCCGCTGCCTTGTGGGGTTATTAGGGGAAGCGCCCGGATGAAATTTTTTAATGAATAATTCATTTGAAATCGACGTCGTTTTTCGCATCAACACTTGATACTTTAAAGCACAACTTTTGCACAGTCATAACCCTAATCGTATAACTCTTTGACAGCACAACCCTTGTACCGTCATGAACCTTAATGCACCAACTTCAGACCGTCAAACACACCTTGATTGTTAATTCAGTATGATTGATAAACACGTCATTGCTTCACCATACTAATGTCGGATCAAGAAGCAAATGACCATTGATCGCTAAAAGGAAAACAACCATTAAGTGTTTGAATGAATGAAACAGAAACAGAATATCATATATACCATATTAAGCATCAGGATTACTTATATCATATATATAACTTGATCGATCTCAATTGCGTAACCTATGGACAATCAATGTATCGCTGCTTCACCATACTAACATCGGGTTCAGAAGCATAGTCAGCATCAATCGTCCAAATCGTACACACATGATGCCAAATTTAATTACTCATTTATTCTTTGATTCATTCCGTCTTTTAATCGTATTAATATAGAAAATACATAAAATAAACATCTATCAGATGCATGGTTTCATAAGTGGCTCTGATACCACTGAAGGAGAAGAGCGATCCAAAATGCAACGGAATTTAAAAATTTCTCCATTAGTGATCCTTACGAATGGGCATGATCAATGATAGAATCGTTACCTCTTGTGGCGATTGAAACCTTTGATGCAGATCTATAGAGCAATTACGAACGTTGAATGGTGATAACGCCTCTACTCAGTCCACACGAACGGATTCCTTCAATCTCAATGCTAGCTGCTACGAATGAAGGCTTTGAGTGAGTGAGTGAGAGAGAGAGAGAGAGAGAGAGAGATGAAATTACAACTGCACAAATGCTTCTGCACAAGGGTTCTATTTATAGAACCACTTGTGTGGGCTACAAGCTAAAAAGCTCACTTAAGTGTATGTGTCCCATATCTTATAATATGCCAAAATCACTTAAGTGTGTGGTACCTTACCATATTTCGTATTCTACTTAAGTACACCGTACCTTATGTTGTTCTACAATTCACTTAAGTGCACCGTACCTTACAGTGTTTCTTAGTTACTCTATCTCTCATCAATCCTTCCTTTTGTGTGTGACCCTGTAGGTTTTTGCGGCATTGGAAATTATATTAAATCACATATTTACCATAATAAACAGTTAGCAGTATCTAGCAACACATCACTTCTACCCAAGACACAAAAATGTCATGTGATATGACAAATCCTTTTATGATAATACTTATGTGTACAATTAACCTTTTACCCTTATGTTTATATTGAAAACAAGGCATAGACCGTGTCATCCTTGTCCAGTTCAATATTGGGCCCGTAGACATTTATCCTGTTACGCAGGATGAGAAAATTCCATCTAGGTCACTCATGTCCCTCAGCCAGCTTCATGGAGTACCCATCAACTGTCTTTATGGTCATCCAGTTACGGACAATGTTTGATCAGTAATAAGGCACTCGAGTCTACATCTAGGGTCCATAGTGGTTTCAGGTTGAAGGGTGGTATACACCATTATCACCATGCGAATAACTTATGACACTTTGCATAACATTCTATATAGTATTCTCATAGCGGGTCAATCCAGTATGAATATTACTCTTAATATTCATACCTATGTTTAAGACTTGATAACTCCTTATCCATGATCCATGAGATATGATCATCAGTCTATATACATAATAGTCTTAATGCTTTAATGTTATCCCACTTCACAATAAAGCTTGACTATGGATACTTTAAGAATAGTGTCCTTATGATTAATGGGATCTCATGATTAAGTCACACTAGATACATTAAACTGACAAGTTATTCTATGGACTTTATTAAACAAACATAATAAAGAAAAAAAATTTATTATTAATAAATAATTCGATACAAGTACCAAAAGTATTGGCCTCAAGGGCTTACACCAACACAAGCTCCAGAGAAAGTAAGGATGAACAGAAAGGCTGCTTCAACTGTTAAAAGCATAATCATTTCAAATTACTAACTATTCCTATCTACATAAGGACAAAGTCAAGAAGGAAAACTTCTAGAAGAATAACTTCTGGAGGAAAGACAAGAAAAGTCTCATGGCAATATATGATGAACATGATGATAAATAAGATGCTGAAAAAAGTAAAGAAGAAGCTAACCTTGCTTTGGTTCCTTCAACCTTATCAAATTTAGAATCAGATGTTGGTTCTGACTCGGATTCAGAGGATACAAAATAGGTATTTTCTAAACTCTCCAAATCTGATTTAATTTATGTATGTCAAGATCTTATGGAAATATGTCAGCAGAAAGAGAGACATATGAAAAGTTTAAAGTATAAATATGGTCTTATAAGAGATGAATTAAACTTCTCTAAATATAGGATTAAAAAACTTGAAAGAGATCAAATTGCTTCAGTAAAAAAATATGTTTGACAAACCTCTTGATAAGCATGAGTTATCTCTTGAAGAGTTTATCATAGCTAGGTTTGAAAGAACCAAAATTGCTTCCTGGATCTATGTAGTAAGTAATAGAAAAGGAGAAGGTCTTGGTTATCATCATAAATCTTATAATCTAAGGACTGGAATCTTGATGAAACCCTCATATCCTTCTTCTTCAAGCACTTCTCAGAAAAGGTTGAAATCTTACTTTGTGCCTACTGCTGAAAATGGTAAAATTCTGAACCAATCAGATCCTGGGGTTGATAACTCATAAGTTTTGAAGAAATCAGAACCTCAGACTCAAAGTTCAATATTCCTAACAAAACTAGAACCTTAGACTCTCAAGTCAGAAGTTCTGAAGAAATCAGGACTCATGGTTGTTAAATCAAAGGTTCTAAGAGGTTTAGAAGTTAAGGCCAAGACTTATCCAAGACAAAATGTGTATAAACAAAAATTCTGGAATGAATTTAGGCCATACTAAAAGGCTAAATCTCAAAGCAAGAGGACACCCTATAAAACTAACTACAAAGGACCTATACGAGTATGGGTACCAAAGAGTGAAATTGTTTTTTCTATAGATATGCTAAAGCGAAAAAGCAAAGCAATAATTATTATTCTAGAATACTGATTGCTTACAACTTACAATAAAAAGAAGGCTTATATTACAAATCCTAACTCTAAAGGAGGAAGGAAATGTGGAATTTGGAAGAAACTAGTAAGGAAAGATTACTAGTATTGAGAAAACTGATGTTGTCCTGTGAAGTACTGGTGCTTCGGAATCAGTGTGTATCTCTGACGTTTATCCAGTTGTTGAGGAAATCTGAAAATACTCCTGATGTTTTTCTAGAAGAGCATTGTTGGAACAATGTTGTTTCTCAAAAGAACAATCTCAACAGCAGATCAAAAACTTCACAAACTAAGGTATGATTATCTTTGTGTTTTTATGCAATAGTTTCTAATCCTTACTTTTTATTTATCTATTATAAGGGATTCTTAATTATGAAAGAAGAATTACACTTCATTATAATAATTCTACTTCTATCAGTATGGCCTAAAATCTTATTGTTTATCAGAGTCAAGCATCCTAATCTATTAAAGAACTATGCTTAGTTATGATGATGTTCAGAAGCTACTATAATTAGAGGCTCTGAATCAGCTTCTGATGTATAATAGTCTCTGAAGGATCTCAGCCTCTGAAACTTAGAAAAAGGTTAACTGCCTCTGATATGCACACAAGTGGACAAAAATTTTCTCTACATCTGGAACATATCCTCTTGCGTGTCATAAATATGGAATGTCTTCTGACACGTGGATCATTGTTGTTAGGTAAAAAATTCCTCTGATCTTGTTGTTTTGTCTTAGTTAATATGCTTTTTGCCTGTTTGTCTATGTATTTCAATTTTTTATTAAAATTATTTTACAATCAAAATCACTCTACATATTAGACATACACACACACACACCCACTCTCTCTCTCTCTCTCTCTCTCTCTCACACACACACACACACACACACACACACTTCCCATATTTTTGTTTTCATAAACCTCCTATGAAAAACTCTTTTCAAAAAGGAAACCATAGAAACCCTAAAACTCCTTCTACAAAGGCATCCTCATCAACTGCTCAACTTGTACACATGACTGTCGAATATGGGAAGAGTCTGACTATCAAACCTAAGACCATGGATATCAATCATAATGATCTAAAGATTTTGGTGGAATAAATTGTTGACTTCAAATCATTTAATTAGAATGGGTATGACCTTTGGAGCTACTCCAAAGTATAATAGTGGTATTCATTCTTTGATATGCTGAATGAACCAACATACCCTTATCTAGTAAGATATTCTTGGGATAGGAGTGAAGTTTTTTATGAATATTTTTGGTCGGTGGAACTAAGTCTGTTGGTAGAAAATGATAGTTCCTTGAAAGGAAATAATAGAGCAGATGTGGTTTTGAAGAAGTTTGAAGAAGTAGAGATTAGATCAGTAGTGGTGGGTATTGAAGTTATCATCAATCAGAAGACACTTTTGAAGGTACCAAACTCTGGAAGGTTTATTTTAAATACAAAAGAGAGTAGTCTCGAAGCTGAAGCCATCAAGAAATGTTTGAAAACTCTGGAAATTTTTGTTCTTCTGACTTTGGAAAGGTCTAGAACATGAAAAAGGATTTTAAGCTTATGTTTAAAATTCTTATTGACTATCTGATCCCCAAAGAAGATAGCACTGATTAGATTTCATCGGATCACAAACACTTCATTTTCTACCTGGAAAATAAAGATAAAATCAATCTTTTTGCCTACATATTTAATCATCTATGTGAGGCTATCAAGAAGAGCACGAAGCATCACAAGAAGAATGTGTCATATGCTAGACTTTTGTCTGAACTGTTTCATCAAGGTTGTCTGATTGATGCCCTCAAAACTGTTTAAGATAATGAGGATCTAGAGGAGATCCATGGACACATTTTGTCCGCTACTGTTCTAGCCAACATGAAGATTCTGAAGAAGGGTGAAATTATGGCTTCTAAAGCGCCTCTCTTAGTTAGATGTATTATTCCTTATTATCTTGAGGATTATCGTGTCATTACAAATATGAACAATCCTGATGTAATCAAATTATACATTCAACAGGAATTCGAAGAAGATATGGTTATAAAATACAAAGACTTACCCAATAATCCTACCGAAGTGTTCAAATCTTCTAAGAAGACAAAGTAGGTTACTTCAAAATCTCATAGGGATATTCATAAGTCTTCTAAGAAGAAGAAGAAGGAGATTGAAAAATAAGTTGAAGATGTAGTTGCATCTACTATCATGCCCTCCAAGACAAGGAGTGGTAGAACTCCTTAGAAGGAGTCTTCTTCTACTGTCTCTTTTGATGCATATTTAAGAAAGAAGAAGTTAAGGGAGATGGTTATTCCTCATGATATCCAAGAGGAAGAGAAAGAAGAGGATGTTGGTGTACCCTTGGTAAGAAGGAAGTTGAATGCATATGTTGCAGTCCAGAAGAGTGTTGTTGAACTTGTTTTCAGGGGTGCCCAATTGTTCGCCTCTGCTGTTAAGAAACAACTAACACTCTTTTCTTCTTCTAAACAACCATTACTTATGAACATCATGCTTGAACCACCCATAAATATTTCTAATGGGAAATCTTCTTAAACTTCTGAGTCAGAATATGATGAAGTTTGGTTTAATGGTTGCCTTAACCTCAATTCTGTAATCCCTACACTTGTCTTTACTAGACCTATCCAAGTCATTCCTATTCAAACCTTCTCTCCTTAAGACCTACCATCTAACCAAACATGGTTTGCTTCTAAAGTTGAACATGTAACCCTTATCCAACCAGAACCTACTTCTTCACCTGAAACCCAACCACCTCAACCATAACCCAAATCTACACCTCATAAAGAACATAGCCTTATTCACACTCTATTTCAAGTTCAGGTTGCATTAGAACCCCAGATTGAGAATGAACAAATTGTTCAGGATCTATCTCTAGTTCAATTTACATTTGAACCTAGAATTGAATCTAAACAAATCACTTTTGACCATCTTCATACAGAAACTTCCCTAAACATAATTGTCTAAGAAAGCCAATCATCTCGCCCTTCACAAACTAACATTTCATCTCTTTGACATGTTATCCAAACCAACCTGGAAGAAATCAAAACTATATTTCTTGATAAAGTGCAAAATCTGGTTGATGAGAGAACTTCTGCTTCTGACCTAATAGATTATACTGCTAAATGGGATTCTCTCCAAACCTATGTTGTATTAGTCATTCATAATCTAAAGGATGTCACCTCAAAATTTGTTGCCTCTTCCAGTAAAATATAAGAACTTTTGGAGGCAAAGCTAACCTCTGTTGTTGTTACTCAATAAGCCATGGCTATCATGAAAGCAGAAATGGACGATAGGATGAAGGAAATGAACGCCAGACAAGACATTATGGGTGTTGATCTGAAAGTTGTTTTGGATCTTCTAAAGAAACCATAGGCTTAGGATTTAGAACTTGTTTGTGTTTTATTTATTCATCTTCTTAAACAAATTTTATTTAATGTTAGTGTTTCCTTGAAATTATATATGTTTTTATTTCTGTCCCTTTTACGTGTGTTTAATGTACTATGAGATATATTCTTAGGGAATATTTATGTCTTCTGAAAGAATTAAAAATTGTCTTTTTTTATTTATGCTCAATTGGTTGAAATTTATCTTTACTTATCTATTGATTGGATCATTGAAAAGGAATCAAATGACTATATAGTAAGTCCCATTGAAAAAAGATGAAAGAAGTCCATATTTAATTAATTTTTTGAAAGAAGAGTATAACATGATTTATCTACATAATTTTATCTAAATCATCACAATATCCTTGAGCATGAAAGGTTGTCTCCCATTCTATATTTGGCTCATCCTTATCTTCATCAGAGTCAAAATAGATTGTTTTATTTGGCATCTTCTTCTTCTTCTTCTTGAACGTATTCTTCTTCTTGGAAGCCTTACTCACCTTGAGTGCCTCCCTACCAGTGTTTGACCTAGAAGGTTGGGCTTCTTCATTTGTCAACTGTTGGTGATCCACCATGGTGTTGGTCTCCCTCACCACAGTGGTCTCAGGGAGACAAGAACTTTGGTTGCTTCATAAGGAGTGCTCATGTTAATTGAGAAGAAAAAGAGTTGAATGAAGATGTGATCATCCAGACAACGAATGCATGCTTTTATATAGGATATTGAGTGTCTCTTAAATTGCTTATGGAAGTTAAATCATATACGCTATTTAATGATTCTCTAGGTCTTTTAGCTATTTATTGCAATGATTACTTCTGATGGTTCAAATTCCTAGAAACTAAAAGACGTGTGTTTGACCATCTTGAGAAAAAAAGAAAGTTTTTCAACCAATCTAAGTAATTTCTCTTCCCTTTGAAAATCGTGATTCATTTTCTGGGTAGTGCAAAAGTTGTTTTTATATATTTAATTTTATTAGAAATTAAATTTTCCCACATATTTATTTTCTCAAATATCTTTTCTCTCTCTATTTTGACATGTCTTTATTAACTTTTTTATGACAAAAGGAGGAGAAAATCATGGGAGTATTTAAGAGGATAAAATTTTTTGAAATGCTTTTATATACCTGAACCCTCATCAAAACTTATTTAAGGCTTAAATCTGAACATTATATTCTTATGCTATCAAGATAAGTTTAATTAAATTGGATAGAAATTATGAGAAACTTACAAAACTCAACCATTGAACTATTAGACTCAGGGGAAACTTACAAACTTCATACTTTGATGTTTTCAAGTTAGTTAAACTGACCAACCATTATTCTTAAATACATTTGTTTGGCATTATCAAAAATGGGGAGATTGTTGGAACAAATTTTTCATATTCCATGGGTTTTGATGATAATAAAGTAATTAAAGAACAATTGGGTATACTAACATATGTTCAAGTGTGCAGGATCATAAGCTTAAAAGTCAACTCATATTTGACCCTACTAAAAGCATTTATTGAGAAGCTTGTAGTCTTAGATTCTATTGGATTAGAATTTGATGATTCTGATAGTGGTGTTTTAACCTCGGAGGATCAGACTCTGAACATGGTGGTTCAACTTCTGAAGATTTAGAGTCTAATCATGGTATCCCTTCCTCTAGTGACAACTTAGACTCTAGAGACCTCATCTTCAAGAGCTCAGCCTCTGGTCCATACTTTGCCTCCATAATAGACCTATATTGTCAACACCATACTTATGGAAATAGTCACCTAGAGTCCCTTAGTGCAATGCTCAAGGAAAGTTGACGTGACTTGTCTAGTTTACCCCCATGTTTGGATTATACCTAGTATGATAAAGATATGGTGGACTATGTTATAAAACTTAGGTTGAAGATCTTAACAAGATTCATCTTTAAACATCTCTCTCTTGGAGATGCTGCATTTCAAAGGTCACATGTGAAAACAACTTTCCAACGACTCTTTTTCTACCTTTATAAAAAGGAACTGAAGATTTGAAGGAAGGTTAACAACTCACAAACCACTATCAGATAATCTAACATAACGCATTGTGTAAAAAATTTGAGCTAAAGTTTTATCCGTTTATTTGTAGAAGTTTTTAAGATTTCTTATCTTTGTATATCACTTAGAAATCTTAAGTGTTAAGAATCATTGTTGTTATTATAACACTTTTACACTTTTGATTGAACATAAAAGTATAGTTATAATCACTTATACTAAACTGCTTATTTAAAGTAGAGGAAGTTTCTTGCAAGTTTACTTGAGTAGTGAAGTATCTTGCATGTGTGCTTGAGAAGTGAAGCTTCTTGCCTGTATGCTTGAGCAGAAGTCTCTTGCAGGATTGCTTGAGCGGGAGTCTCTTTCTGGTTTGATTGAGCAGTTGAAGTCTCTTGCTAGTTTGCTTGAGAAAAGTTATAATCAATTTTATTATAGTGAAAGTCTCTTATTGGACAAGGGGATTGGACTACTCTCAGTTTAGGAGAGGAATCGGGATAAACTTTGTGTGTTGCTTTACGTGTTGCTTCAAATTGTTTATCATTCTGCTGCAACCTAACTCTATGTTTAGACTCTGAACTTGTTTAGATTTTGAAGCTGGTTTTTTAGAAGTAGAAAAAGAGTTAACATACACAATTCACCCCCCCCCCCCCCCTCTTGTGTATTTTTCTCACCTTCAACTCTCAATGTTCTAAAGTCACACACAAACTCACAAAACTTCTTTTTCAAAACTTCATCTATTTTACAAAACCTCTCCTCAAAATCTCTTTTCATTGGGAAAAATACTTTAAAGTGCGATCAAAATTGATTAAGAAGTATTGATAATCCATTAAATAGAGAAACTCGGCCTATAATCAATTATGGCACTTATCTAATCGATTATGAGGCAAAATTGGCTTAGTAATCGATTATAGAGACCTAGTAATCAACTATGCTTCTTATCCAGTAAAAATTTCCAATTTGTTTAGGTCATAATTTATTATGGTCATATCCTAATCAATTATAGACCAGATATGGGCCTTCAAAAGATTCATTTTTGGTCTAAATCTTTTACTATCAAAGGATTGCTTGAGTTCATTTGAAAACATAGAAGATTTTAGAAGAAAAAACCATTTATATTTCTATGCTCACTTGAAAATATAGTTTTAGTGTTAAGAGAGTAACCACCTTATAGAAAATTATTGTGTAAGAGTAGCTAGATGATTGTTTTCTTGAAACTTTGATGAGTTATAAAGGCTGCAATTTGAGCCAAAAGTAAAATCTTGGGGTAGGAATGTTGAGGATTAATTTTATATTAAAAGCTCGGTGGTAGTGGAAATTTCAAGGAGAAATCCTTAGGAACTAGAATAGGCCTCATGATTTTGAAATGAACTAGTATAGTTTGGGTGTATTCCTCTATTTATTTTTCTTATCTTTTACTTTAATGTCCTGAATCTTTCTGCAATTATTCTCTTATTCTACTTCTTAATTAAAACTAAAGCTAAATACTCTTTTTTGTCTTGTATCTTGTATTCGAGGTTCATTTTGGTCTCTTAACTTAAAAAATACCATTTGAGTCTCTCAACTTTTCAAAACATATCATGTTAGTTCTTTCTGTCCAAATGGTAATAACGACGTTAATGTTTGGTGACGTGTAACATACAACTTTTTATGATCGATTTAGTGACAAAAAAACCAGTCACTAAAAGTTTTTTTTTGGGTTTTTACTACCTTATTCATCTTCTTCATCAATTTCTCCCCCAACCTCGCAAACAAAACTCATAGAGTCTATTTTTGTATTATAGCAGGCACGAGAGTCACTACAACAATGATAAGAAATTCAAAATTATCGAATCATCTAACAAAACAAGAACCAAAATATATAAACTTTATCTCTCCTTTTTCCAAAAACACTCAACTTTATCTCTCAACAATTGGTTGCAACAATACACATCTAGAAACGCAAATCATCAAAATCCCAATCATCAATATGCAACAATACACCTTCTACTATCAACCCAATAACTTAATTGTCAAAATCTCACAAACCCATAAACAAATTTTCTAAAGAAAATAGAATATGGTTTGATATTTTGGGATTTTTCACCTGTGGGAATTATCTTCGGAATTTTCCACCTGTGGGAATTCTCTTTAATAAAGTTTGGATTTTTATGATTAAGCTTGTATGTTGTTGAATCTATGTCTTTAGTGCCACTTCATTGACCCGTACACATCATAATTCACACCAAGTCTTCTTCATGAACACTGAAATAGAGCATAGAACAATGGAATTAAATAGTTGGTGAACATAGTTGCTTATATTCATTCACTGGGTGTCGAACAAGTCTTCCTCATGGCTCATGATTGTGGTGCTATCATTGGTTGGAACCTCCACTTCTTTCTATCTGACATAGTGAAAGGATATATGTGTATCTGTGTTCCATATTTATTAAGTAACCCTATGTCAAACCTATTGATGCCATGTGAGTAGAGGTTGAAAGTGGCAAGAAACACAAGAAATAGGGGTTTAAATTAGGTTTCTAAAAACAAAAGCTTTTTCAAAACCAACTCAACAAAGAAACAATGCAAACAAGACAAATAATAGTTATTTTTATACTAGTTCGATGTTAACGAAGTTGCCTCTAGTCCCTATACCAAGGTGATTTCGCCTTCTCAAGAAGGACTTAATCCATTAAAACGAAAACCTAATTACAGACACCACAAACCCAAATCGTCATTGTCTTCTTGAGTCTATCTTACTAAAACCTAGTCACTCAAGGAAACCATTCAAACAAATTTGAGATTTATAAGTTATTTTTACAAAGAATGCTTCTAAAAAGCAGATTATCACAAGTTAATACAATGAATATTTCTCACACAATAATGAGCAAAAACTCTTGTGTGTTTATAAAAACCATACACATAAATAATATGATTTCAGCAAGAGCGCGTGTAGTAGCGTTATCAAAGCATTAACAACTTCTTCCAATTTTCAAGTCTCCTTTATATAGCCATATAAAAGAACCGTTGGAGAGTAGAATTGGAAACTGAATTGCAGTTGTCACCTTCATAACAGTTTGCACATGGGAAGTAAAATGGTACAATAGTATTGTCCTTAGCCCACAAAATCAGAGTAGTGGAGGAAAGGGTGATCTTGTACTGTGTACTATTTTCCTGATGCAAAATATTTTGATCTTATCTTCTAATCTTCAGAGGCTTCTGATAAAATGATGTTAAAGCATGCTTAGAAGGATCAAGAGATAAGTTTTTGGAATCTTCATAGTCTTGACACAACTCCTCAGAACCTGGTCTTCAGATCCTGTTCTTCATAATCTTCAGAACTTGAGCGCAGAATCTTGAAGGCAGACAAACCTTCAGAGACTCTTCAATCAGAGTCACAGTCGGAAGCTTTAACATGAATGTTCCTCAAAACTGTTGTTTAAGAGATTTCTAGAACTTGACAACATATTGTAAAGCACTTGAATCTCTTCAAAGTCAAAGTGTATTGATTCTAGAATCTGATGACGTCGCACACCATTGTTTCAGAGTCAGAACCTATTAGCAAAAGCTACACACTAGATAAAAATCATTAGTGTACAAAATTATTCTCTAAGAAACAATGCATTGTTATCATCAAAACTAAAGGCCAAATGCAGAACCAAAGTTTGTTCTAACAAAGATGGCAAAACGATTCTCGTACGTTGGACATGCCTGTTTTAGCCGCACTTTTTGTCGGGAGGGTCAAGATTTTAGGCCTGCACCCTCTAATATGCCCACCCTGTTCAAACCTATTTTCTTGTGGGCTTTTGCGGGCGTGGACATTAACATGAATTTTTGCACTTTATAGGCTAAAAAGGTGAAGTGCCCGCAGACATGCTTCACCCCACCCTCATTTTTTTTGCGGGGCGAGTCAAGGTTTTAAGTTCGTCCCCTATATAATGTTCGCCCTGCCCCACTCCATTTTTTACGAGCTTTTGCAGGGGCGGGCCTAAATGAGGTGGGCATGCCCGTTTAACATCCCTACATGTGAGATGTATTTGTTGATGATTATTATGTCTGCAGATTCCAACCATCAACAATTTTTTATTGTGCCTTTTAAAAACAGATTTGAATATTCTATGTTTAAGGAAAATGATGAAAAACAATTAATCCATAAAATATTATAGTGATTGTCGCTAAATCTGACACAAAAATGATCTAAATTACGTGATATTCCATATCAGTGCCACATAGATTCAAAAATTGATTTTGACTAATATAATGGATGAAAAAAACAAAAGTAATACATTTTGACTATACGTATGCATTGTATGTACCCAAATACGGTATTGGTGTTAAAAAAAGTGTCAACTTACCATTTCTCTTTATAAAAACTCCAAATAACCACACCCAACATGATAATACCATTTTTTTCACATTTTAATTTTAAAAGACATGTGCTAAACTTTTGTTAAAACATGAGGTTGGCTACATTCATCATTATGTTGCTCCTTCGGGAACATACTTTGTGCCAATGAGTTTTCTTCTCATTTTATTTTATGAACATCGAAAATTGGTATGACTGTGTGCCTAGAATTCATTTGGATCTAACTACAGAGATTCTTTCAAGTTGACGTTAATTTGTGGTCGTTTGTCACCAGGCTGTAAGCCATATGCGATTCTTTCATTTAGATCATGAAATGCTGGTAATTAGGGCAGCTAGTTTCAAAATTTTCAAAAATTATTTTGGACAAAAATAATAGAAACTATTCTTTTATAAAAAATTATTAAAAAATTAATCATAATAAAAAAACACTTTAAGATTATACATGCTAAAATATTTTTAATTAATATGATTAAAATAGAATAGACATAATAAATTATAATTTTTCTTGCTTTATATTAAAAACTATTTTTTTAAAACTATTCGAGCTATTTTATTTTCAACATAAAAAATCAGTTTTCAAAAAATAATTTTTAAGAACACTATTAAACATAACTATAAGGAGTTTCTCTTTTAGGGTTTAAGGTTATCTCTTATTAGTTTGAAGATAGTCTGTCTAAGAAAGTGGAATTTGGTCTTCTTTTTTTGGGACCATCTTTGGTTGTAGAATATTTTCTTGAAGGTTAGATTGATAGGCTTTATTATATATTGGACTATAAAGGCAGAAGTGTTAGTGATTTAGGTTCTTTATTAGGAGGTAGAGTCATATGAGATTTTGAGTGGAGCGTAGCTTTTTTAATTTGGAAAGAGGCTTTACTTTCGTATACCATTGGAGTTATTCATAGAACTATTTCTCCTATTAGTGACGGTTAGTAGTGGCACGATGGACTTGATGATGTTTGCTTTGTTGTCTATGCTTAAATATCAGAATTTAACTCTATGCAATCACCTCTCTGTATCTTGGATATTTCATTTATTTTTGAAGCAAAATAAATCAAAGGCTATGATGCATTGATCAACACATCTAATGGCTGATAGATGCATGACCGCAGGGACTCCAAGAAGCAGTGACTGCAGAGGATTATGGTCCTTTAAAAACTCTTTCGGGGCGAAATTTGAGATTTGTTAAATATATAATTATGTGTCAAAATAGTGTGTGTTCGACAAGAGTCAAGTAGAGTCTCTATTAACTATATTTGATGAAAGTCAAATACAACTTGTCGAAACATCTAGTTATCAAGGAGTTAAATAAGAAGTTTTGTAGTAGCATTGTGTAGCTTTCAGAAATCACAGTTGTGATTAAAACACATTGTATCAAACACTTAGAGTGCAGTTTGCACAATAATACAATCTTCTTTCTCTTCCTCTATAATTTATTTTTTCCCTATTTTTCATTGTCTCATTTTCTTCTCTCAATTCTTTGTGTAGTATAGAATCATTTTGCAACCAATGAGTAATTGTTTCACCTTAGTAAAGGGTGAAAAACAAGAGGTGAGATCAATCAAATAGATTCATTCTTGTTCATCAAGATTGATTCAGTTAATTTTAAGATTTGAGTTTTTCCAACATCTGGTATCTAGAGCACTGGTTGTGTGACCTTTGTGACGCACTGAATCATGATGAATCATCTGAACGGACATTTTCCAACGAATATTTCAATATTGAATGGTAAGAATTATAAGAATTGGTGTAAATAGATGAATTGTGTTTTCTATTGTCAAGATATTTAGGATCTAGTGGATGGAGTAGCTACGGATGAACAAAAGGTTGCACATAAACATTTGAAGAAAAAAGATTATAAAGCTCTCTTTATAATCCATCAATGCGTTGATCTGGACAACTTTAAGAAAGTTATGATATATACTCGTCAAAGGAAGCATGGGACATCCTGGAGAAATCATTTGGAGGCGTTGAGAAAGTGAAAGAGGTGAGGTTACAAACTCACAGAAGAACGTATGATTTGCTTCAGATGGAAGAAAGTGAAAGCATCGTTGATTTCTTCATTAGGGTAACAAGACTGGTGAATCAAATTAAGATGTATGGAGAAGTGTTGACATCAAGATCAGTTATTACAAAGATCTTGAGGTCATTGACTCCAAAGTTGGGATCATGTGGTAGTAGCAATAGAAGAATCGAAGGATTTGTCAAGTATGACAAAAGAAAAGGTTCGAGGGATGCTTGAATCTTACCAACAAATAACAGTTTAAAGAACTGCAAGCGAGTCGAAGACTGACGTGGCTTTGCAGGCTCATACGACAAAAGAAAACAAAGGCAAGGTAAAATGGAATGGAGGCAAAGGTAGAGGAAACCATCAAGAAGGTAATTCATTAAATCATAAACAATCTTCTAACCAAGGCAATCACAAAGATGGTGGTCCAGGTAGAGGAAGAGGCGATGGAAGAAAACCTAATAAAAGTCATATTTAGTGTTACAATTGTTAAAAGTATAGCCATTATGCAAGTCAATATTGAGGAAGCAAGAAAGATCAAGAAAGTGATGCAAAGCTTGTAAAAGAAGACGAAGTGATGCTAATGGTCACAACAAAAGAAGAAGAAAGATTCAAAGATCAATTCTATCTCAAGTCAGGTTGGTCGTCACACATGACTGGAAGAAAAGATTGGTTTATCAACATGAGTCCCTCGTTGAAGAACAAGGTAAAATTTGAGAACGAAAATACCCTATCTGCTGAACGTATTGGTGATGTTCTGATCAGGAAAAAAGATGGTAAACAATCAGTAATTTCTAATGTGTTGTACATATCTGGAATAAATAGTAATCTGCTAAGTATAATTCAGTTGATCGAGAGTAAGTACAAATTATTGGTCAAAGATAGAATGATGAAAGTGATCGACTCGAGTAACATATTAGTCTTAAAGGCTCTAATATCTCAGAATATAACCTTCGGGATTGAACTTTATGTGTTGGAACACAAGTGCCTGGTGACTGTAGCTACCAAAGATGAATGGTTATGTCATTACAGACTTGGTCACTTGAACTTTAATGACACCGGTAATCTGAAGAGGAAGAACATAGTTTCAGGCCTACCAGAAATCCATAATCCAAAAGAAGTATGTGAAGAATGTGTTCAAGCAAAGCAACACAATAATTTCTTCAACACGGATGCAAGAAGAAAGTTAAAAGTCATTCTCGAGATAATCTACTCATACGTGTCTGGTCTCCTCCAGGTAGATTCACTTGGAGGTAACAAGTATTTTGTTACATTTATTGGTGACTACAACATAAAGTTGTGGACCTACTTAATCAAGAAGAAAAGTGATGTAATCGATGTTTTCACCAAGTTCAAAGTAATGATGGAAAGACATAGTCGTCATAAGATTAAGATTTTGAGGACATGTGGAGGTGGAGAGTACGTGTCGAAAGATTTCAACATGCAAAGTAAAAAAAGGAATTGTGCATGAGGTAGGGTCACTATATACTCCTCAAAAAAATGGTACTACTGAAAAAAAGAAGATAACCATTATGAATATGGAGAGTAGTATGCTAAAAGGCATCCCAAATCAGCTATGGGGTGAGGTTGTGTCGACTGCAACATCCATATTAAACAGATGTCCAACAAATAGGCTTGAAGTTATCATACCACAAGAATGTTGATCTGGTGCCAACCCTAGTTTAAGCCACTTAAAGGTGTTTCAATCCATAGCACATAAGCATGTTCCAGATCAGATGAGAAGACAATTGGATGATAAGTCGAGTCTGATGGCCATGGTGGAATATCACTCAATTGGTGGATCAAACTGTTCGAACTAGTGTACAAGCAAGTCGTGATCAGCAGGAATGTGATTGTAGATGAGCTTAGGAATAGGATTGTACTGAGAACATGAAGAAAGATTCAGTGAGAATCGTGTGTGATGAATCAGCTAGTGAAGTTGTTATAGAAGTTCGACGAGAAATTGTTGAAGGTCAAGATAGCACAAGCAAACCCAAGAGAACCAGAAACATGCCTGCAAGACTGCACGAATGTGTAATCACATCAGATAATATTGTTGATGATGAAAGTGAGTTAGTACATTATGCCTTCTATGTAGTTACATGGCTAGTCTATATAGCTGGAGCATTGAAAGGCTCAAGGTGGATGAGAGCTATGGTGGATGAGATAAAATCCATAAAAGACAGTGTAACCTGGACACTAGTCAAATTTCAAAAATGGAAGAAGGAAATTTATGTGAAATGGGTATACAAATTCAAGTTGAATCCAAAAGGTGAAGTAACTCGACTCAACGCAAGACTTGTAGCCAAAGGGTTTCTTCAGAAAGAAGGAATCGACTATGATGAAGTCTTTGAACCAGTAGTTAGAATCGAAACAATTAGGTTGGTTGTTGGTCAAGCCAATATGCATAATAGGTTGATGCGCCAGATGGGCGTGAAATATGCATTCCTGAATGGCCCTCTAGACGGAGAGGTGTATGTAACACAACAAGTTGGGTTTGTGAAACAGAACCAAGAAAGAAAAGTATGCAGGCTGCATAAATCTCTGTATGGACTGAAACAAGCTCCAAGAGTTTGGAACAAGAAAATAGACAGAATTCTAAGAGATAAAGAGTTTTAGAAGTGCACGATAGAGCATGGTTTATATGTCATGAGAAGCAGGAGTGAGCTGTTTATATTGTGTCTCTATGTCGATGACATGTTGATAACATGCATTTGCAAGAAGGAGGTCGAAGATTTCAAACATGACTTAAGTAAGGAGTTTGAAATGTCAGACTTGGGAAATATCTCATACTTCATTGGTATCAAATTCTATAATAGTAATAGAGGCTTGATAATACACAAAACAAGATATGCAGGTGAAATACTCAAGAGACTTGAGATGCAAGATTGCAACCCAACTTCGACTTTAGTTGACCCTAGATTGCAACTGATAAAAGATTCGACTGAAGATGATGTCGATCCAAAATAGTATAGAAGACTCATTGGATCACTTAGATACCTATGTCACACAAGGTCGGATTTAGTCTATTGTGTAGGTGCGGTAAGCAGGTTCATGTACAGGTCGAAGGTATCACATCTTACAGCCACCAAGAGGATACTAAGGTGTCTCAAAGAAACACTCGACTATGGTATTTTGTTTCCTTCAGTCGATGAAGGAAAAGAATACAAGCATGTAGGCTACACTAACTCTAGTTGGTGTGGTGATGTTGAAGATAGAAAATCGACAGCAGGATATGTGTTCATGTTAGGTGGTGCGCCAGTCGCATGGAGTTCGAGAGAGGAACCTGTGGTAGCTTTATCATCATGTGAGGCATAATACATAGGAGCTTATCTATATGCATGCCAAGCAACATGGATGATGAATATAGTCGAAGAAATTACAAAGAAGAATCATGGAGCAATAACCATGAAGATCGATAGCATGTCGGCTATTAATTTGGCAAAAAAATTGATAGCACACGTAAGAAGAAAACACATTGAATGAGGTTCCATTACTTACAGAGTAGGTAGCAAATGGAAAGTTGATCCTGGAACACTACATATCAGAAAATCATATTGTAGATATAATGATGAAGGTTGTGCAGGTCAGATTGTTTAAGACATTAAAAACAATGACGAATGTAGATAGCTTAGACACAATGAATTAGTTGGTGTGTTAAATATATAATTCTTTGTGTCAAAATAGTGTGCGTTTAACAAGAGTCGAACAAAGTCTGTATTAATTCTACTTAGCAGAAAGTCAAATACAACTTGTCGAAGCATATAGTTGTTGAAGGAGTTAACCTCGACAGAGTCAAACTTAACATTTATTTTGTTTTGTTAGTTAGTTAGAGATTACTTGATGTGCAAGTAATCTTACACTACTACGGAAAACACATATAATGACGGTTGCACCTCCGTTGTCAGGTAGCATGTGACTGTATGTATGGTGGTTTCCACAACGGGTGTAAGACCGTGGTTTTAAGCTATAGTGCGCTACTTATCACAACGGTTAGATTAAACAACTGTTGTGATATATATGTATGTCATGGGTTCGAAACCCAGCAATAACACAATTAATTTGGAATATAATTAACATCTCACCACGGTTACAGAAGATAACCGTTGTGAAAAGTACATGAGTTTATTATAAATATGTAAAAATTGATGTAACCATTAAAATTGATGTAAATAATAATTTGAAAAATTAAATTATTCTTGAAAAATAACTTAAACGAACCACTGTTTTTCAAATTGCATTCATACCGTAATTCATCTATTGCTTCTTAACACGTAATATTTGACTCAATGCCCCAAATTCTTCAAAGCAATGGTTCATTCCTATTTTATTTTTCAAAGCATCGATATGTTAACTAATTTGGGGCCATCATCATAGCTATCATCATCATTATTTTAATCAACGATGAAGATTATTATGATGACAGCGATGAATATGATCCAATTTCTCAATAAATTAGATACTTTGCAATATAAATTAATAGAGAAGAATTGTTTCTTTGAAGAACCTGGGGCAATAAACCAAGTTCTAAGTGTTAAAGAGCGATATAGATGAATTACGAGATGAATGCAATTCAAAAAATATGTTTTATCTAAGTTGCATTTCAAATATAACTTTATTTTTGAATTATTATTTTCTAAATCACTTTAAATGAATGCATGTTTAATGAAAGATGAGTGAAATAGACAATCTACATACATTATAATAAACTCAACAACAACATATATCAACAAAACGGAAACAACATACATTTTATTGAAAAGATACATGGAATGATTTGAAGTTGATCTACTTTATGTTGCCACGAAGAAAAAGTACAATGTGGATGAAGCTTCCAAAATTGCTTCATACTTCTTGTATTTTTTTCTCCATAGCAAAATAAACTATTTATGAACCACACCCGTAGTATGAGTTCTTTTGAACCAGATTTTGAAATATAAACAACTTTCAGAATGTTAACCTATTTTGAAAACATAAACTAGAATTAACATTGTAACATGAAAAGTAACAACAACCAGCAGTATATTGTTAACTCAAATAGCAGTATACTATAACCTAACAAGCAACAACAACCATAACATAACTAGCATTAATATTGTAACATAACAAGCAACAAGAACCAGTAGTACATTGTTAACATAACAACAACAACAACAATCAACAACAAATCATGTAAAACATAACAAAGGCCTTAAATCTTCATGCCTGGTTGAATTCATGTAGTTCTCAAGATCTTCATAGTTCTCAAGGTCTTTATCTGATTCAGAATCAGTTACGTCCAGATTCATTAGGTCATTCATAATAGCTTCAACTTTCTTCATCTTTTCAGGGTTAAGATTCTTGAAAAGAATCTTCTTATAGCTTGTTCCATCAGACGATTCAACAACAGTAATGTGATCCCTAACATATTCAACTTCTTTGGCTTTATTAAACCATAACTCCACCATATCAATAACCTCGTGGATAAGTTTGTTGCTCCCACTATTCATGTTAAGAGAAGGATCTGAAATTGGAACAAGAAAACAACAACATAAAACAACAACAACAATAACATACAACAACAAAAAAAACATAAACTCTCGAACAAGTAGAAAATCATGTGAAAAATAAAAATAACATACACGAAAAAGAAAAAACAAGGAAGAAGAAGAATACCTAGCTAATGACGAAGAAGAAGAGAGAAAATGTGTGTTAGGGTTTTGTTGTGATAGATACGACAATACTGTCAAGAAGAGAGAGCTAATTCACTTATATTATATATGAGTAAATAATTTTACCATGGTTGTATTCAAAAACCGTGATGAAATGTAATCACTTTCACAATGGTTCACATTAACAAACATGGTGATAGGCATTTTAACTTTAATTTATATATTATAATTATAAGGACAATATTAGTTGTAACAAAAAAGTAGAAAATTGTTGGAGCTTAGATTCAAACTCTATCACTCCATAAATATATAATCACGGTTTATTAGTTTGACCATAGTGCAATGTATTTTCGTAAATATAAATAAACAAAGTGCATCCAAAAATAAGGTATTATCACGGTTAACGGTCAGATTGTTGTAGTTTAGTGTGATGAAAGATCTATTTTGTAGTAGTGTTATCTATAAATAGAGAGAAACTTTATTTCATTAGTAAAAAGTTTTGTAGTAGCATTATGTAACTTTCAGAAATCACAGTTGTGATTAATACACATTGTAACAAACACTTAGAGTGAAATTTGCACACTAATACAATATTCTTCGTCTTCCTCCAGAATTTCTCTTTTCTCTATTTTTTATTGTCTCGTTTTCTTCTTTCAATTCTTTGTGTAGTGTAGAATCATCTAGCAATCAAGAAATTGTTGTTTCACCGGAACAAATGGTGAAGAACAAGAGGTGTGATCAATCAGATAGATTGATTCTTGTTTATCAAGATTGATTCAGTTAACTTTAAGATTGAAATTTTATCAACAAGATTTGGTACAGGTTTGTACCTGTCTTAGATAGAATTGACTCTACAACTTTGAACTCTTAAGAAGATTTTGATTCTTTTTTTACTTATCCTCTTAAACAAATTTCTCTCACAAAAATATGGATAATATGAAATATTTTTTATTCTAGTAGTTGATTCATGAGATCGGAGTCGGCCTCTTATTTATTATCTTAATTTTTTCTTTATCAATTTTAGACTAAAAAATAATTAGTCAATTTTTAGATTATAAATTTATATTGTACATAATCTAAAATAAAACTGCTCAATATTAAAATTAAATGACCAAATTTATGAGGATAAAAATAGAAAAATAAAATCTAAAATTAACCAAAATATATACCTCCGTTTTTTATTATAAATTGTTTTGTAAAAATATTTTGTATCATAATATAAGTCGTTTTATAATATCAATGAATCATTATTATTATTTTCTCTATTATATTCTTAAATATTTATTATTCTCTCTTCTTTCAATTATATCAATTTATTTTTTTAATATTAATAATTTTATAAAAAAAAATAGTTTTTCTTTTTTATACTATAATTATTATCTTTCTTAATATATATAAAAATAAAAAACAATTTATAATAAAAACGGAAGGGAGTACTACGTTTCAACTATGATGATATTGCATGGAATGGGATTTACTCAATAAAAATTGTAAGAAAGTTTATCAAAATCCAACAGTTGATGAATAAGTCAGCAGTCAATAGAGGGACAAAAATATTCCTCGCGGCAGAGGATCCTCGTCGGCGTCTCTGTTACTCCTGATTTGCGACCAATAATAGAGGAAAAATAAATGTTTCACTAACGTGAGGAAAATGGAAATAAATTTTTGTGTCCCTCTATTACGTTAAGAACACGTGGCATTACATCAATGGCATAGATCTCAGCCAGAGCCACGTTGCAAGATACGTATTCCAACATAGCAGTAGGTAGCATAGGTAGAATAGACCGTGCCAAAGCTCACGTCATTGAATAAATATAATTAGTGACTTTAAATTTAGTTACTCTCGGGACATAGATGCCATGAAATAGTTTGAGATTTGATTTGATAACTAAGTTGTTGAATTTAGTTTTTAAATAAAATGAGTCAAGCTAAAACTTAAAATGAAATCTAAAAAATAAATGAATTGAATTTGAGGATGTAAAGTTAGACTCATTTGATTCATAAATTGACTTGTTTGGTTCATGATGATTCTTGCAACCACTAGTTGAGAGACAAACTTGTTGAGATGCTTTCTATCAAAGTTTATGTGTGAAAAAAAAAAATGACTATCAGTTATGTTTCACCACAATACCATGAGAATTGTTACTATAATTAATGTCGTACGTGATACTGCTAACATTTATTATGGTTAAATTGTTAAATAGAATTTCATAAAATATTTGATAGAAATTAATTATGGTAAAATATGATTTCAGTTTAATTTACCTCGATTGAATCATATCTAATATGTATATGATCTTCCAAATTTTAAGACGATCCTGACTACAATGATAAGAAACGATCAATCAATCATAAGAACGTCGTTGTAAGATAAATTCTTTCTAAGGGAGTTAATAGTATAGATCATGTTCACACTAATAATTAAAATCTTCGTTGACCCTTTAACAAGAGGATTATAGTTATAGAGAAAATTCAAAATGTATCCAAGAGGATGATGTTGATGTCATAAGATCAATAAATCATTCATAATGATAACTTGATATAAAAGACTAAAAAATCTCAAAAATTGTGACCAAGGGTAGTAACAACTTGTGAAATGATATGAAATGAACATGCTAGTGAGCATGACTCGTAATGTGATTAGACGTTTAGCTAATAGAAACTCTTAATGAGAAATGTATACTCTATGTAAAATGGAGTACCTAGCTAAGGGAGGATTTTTATAGACTCACTTTATGAATGTGAAAATGGGGTCATTTCCTATGGAATCTCAAACATAAGTTCTTTGTCTATTAACTACAATGGGATAAATGTGCATGGCTACTCTATATCATAAATGTTTTGAGAATCCACCCTAAAAGAGTTATATGTGATTCTGATTTATTAGATAAAGTTCACGACGACAGTCATTATTGTTAAACCTAAATCTTACACGGTATGCTAAGATTCAAGTTTGTTGACACATTTGATGATGTATTACTTTATAGAAATGTTTGACGCTACATCTAATTTTTTTTATGAATTCAAATGGGAGATTATTGAAACGCTTGTCAAAAGCATTTGTTAATGAAGGTGAGAAAAACACAAGAAGGGGAATTGAATTGTGTTGACTTTTTCTCCTTTAAACTTATTCAACTTCTGCTTTTGATGGTTTATAATCAGATTCTGAGCACTTGGTTCAGAATCTGACTTCAGAAAACTTGGTTTACTTCTGAAGGTCCTTATCAGATTCTGGATAGAATCTGACTTAGAGTATTAGAGTTGACAGCAGTGTAATATTAAGTACACAAGAAGTTGTCCTAGTTCCTCTCACAACTTGAGAGTAGTCAAGCCCCCTTGTACTTCCAAGGGATTTCCACTATAACCAAACTGATTGCAAATGCTCAAGCACAATGCAAGAGACTTCCAATGCTCAAGCATACAAGCAAGAGACTTCCAATGCTCAAACCCACAAGTAAGAGGCTTTTATGCTCAAGCACACAAGCAAGAGATTTCAAATGCTCAATCATTAGAGCGAGAGACTTCTGACTCTATAACAAACAATTAAGAGATTTGGGTGACAACTACACTTGATATACAATCAGAGATGCAGACAAAATACAACTTAGAAAGACTATAAGACTTAAGAACGTCTAAAATATACAAAGTGTTAAGAGGTTCTAAGTCTAGCAAATTTGACAGAGTAACTTCTCTTTGAAATGTCAATGTTGACAGCCTTGTGATGTAGTGTATTATATTGAAGCTTGATAACCTTCTTCTTCAAGTCTGCAGCTCCTTATATAGAGAGGAGGAAAAGAGACGTTTAAGACTTTCACCAAAAGATTGGATAACCTTTGTACTTGATTAGATTCATTAAGAAAAGAAAATTATGCAAGAGGAATTATTTGTTGAAACTCAAACACTAAAGAAGAGATTTTTCCTTAAGTCTTCACATGATCAAAAGGTCTCTAAGTCTATCAAGAAACAACCTTTTTCTTCAGACTTCACTCTTTTGATGAATACAAACATAAGTGTTTAAAAACAATGGTTGTTAATTTAATTAACATGTTGACTTCAAGGTCTGAGATTTGTAAGCTTCCCCTGAGTCTGATAGTCAAGAAAGTGAGGTTTGTATGCCCCCCCTAAGTCCTATCCAAGTTAATTAAATTATTTTAAAGCACAATATCATTAATCTTTAGTAATTAAGCAACAGAAATAATAATCACATATTAAAATGCTTAAATACTCTTTATCTATCCCATTTTTGTCATCAACAAAAAGATATATAAGATAAGAGAAAGAAAAGATACTGAAGAAAATCGAACGTATGGGATTTTTCCAAGTCTTAATAAATATTAAAAAATCAACATTGATTCAGCACTTTTGTCATCAGTTTAAAAAACGTGAAATATGACTAGAGTGGTTGGAAAAAGATTATGCAACTCACGAGATATTCCAAACTATTCTTGAGCTAATGAGACTTAGCAGTCAAACCTTGGAAGGAGAGTCTGAAGACCAAGAAAGCATATCTCTCTTGATTCCATTGCTGCTAATTAATCCAGACTGATTTCTCCTTATCCCACCTTCCCTATAAAAACCAACTTATACCAAGCAAGAAATCCATTCCTCATTCTTTCATTAAACTTCTCATTTTATCATAATAAGCAAATCAGCTAAGAACAACAAGGGTGGTTCCTCAGGAGAAGTGAAGAGGGCCTTGAAGATCCAG
The DNA here is from genome assembly GCF_024323335.1 of Lathyrus oleraceus. Lineage (NCBI taxonomy): Eukaryota > Viridiplantae > Streptophyta > Magnoliopsida > Fabales > Fabaceae > Lathyrus > Lathyrus oleraceus. Next base: position 476,390,559 of record NC_066580.1, on the reverse strand, counting down.
AAAGATGATAGAGTCATTTCTTCAAAAGGTATTGGAACTTCTGCTGGAGAAACAAGGGTTAGAAGAACCTCACAGACAAAGATGAGGACTTCCAAGAAGAACCTCAAGAAGGAAATTATTGAGGTATATGATAATGAGTGGGATGAGGACTAGAACAACTTTCTCATGTCAAGAAAAACCTCAAATTTTTCACCATCTTCCATTTTGAAAGCCTCATATTTCTGGATTAAGGCCAATGCATTTGTCTCATTTACTTGAGTGTTTCCCTCATGAGTCATTCTCAGAGAGTCAAAGATGGATTTGGAAGAATCCTTGTTTGTTATCTTCTCATGTTTCGTATAAGAGATAACATTAAGCAATATGGTTCTGGCCTTATGATAATTTTTGAAGTCTTTCTTTTGTTGATCAAACGTAGCACTATTTGATAAAGTATTTCCTTCAGCATTTATTGGATGAACATACCCATCGACTACGAGATCCCAGAGATCAACATCGTAAACAAGAAAGAAACTTTCTATTTTGTCTTTCTAGTAGACAAATTTTTCACCATCAAAAATAGGTGGTTTTGCACTGTAATTATCTCTATCATTATTATTAACAACGTTAGCAGCAGCCAATGTTTCTCACACATATGGATCGGTACTGAACACTGTGAAGTGTTGATAAAACTTTTTATCACTATCAGAACCGGAGCTTTGATACCAATTGAAGGTGTGAAAAACATAAGAAATGGGGGTTTGAATTGAGTTTTACAAGCAAAAGCTTTTTCCAAAATAAAAACACCACTAACAAGATAATAACAAAGAGATAAAAACACAATGATTTTTATCCTGGTTCGCTTGAACTCTAAGCTAATCCAATCCACCCACCAAAGTGATTTTTCCTTATACACAAGGACTTAATCCACTATAATCAACAAATTACAATAAACACAAAGAATAACATTCTTTGTCTTATCAAGGATCTAACTAAACCTTAGTCTCCGTAAGGACTCACAAAGAATAACTTTCTTTGTCTTCTCAAGGATAACCTCCTTAAGGTCTCAAACAAATAGTTTGAAGAATATTTAGTGTGTTACAAGATGCTTTCTACGCAAGCAAATTTTACACAAATGAATAACAAACACTTAAAGAAAACTGTATACAAAGAAAAATAGCTTGTAAAAATACTTATGCAAATCAGTGTTTTCTTCAAGTCTCCAATGCATGCTTATATACCATAAGCATATGACTGTTGGGGGGGGGGAGGGAATAGGGAAAGCTCATTTGAGTGACTGTCCACTGTTGGATGGGAAAGGAATGATACTGCGTACTATCTATTCGCCAACAAATTCAATAACAAGTGTGATGTATAGTACTGTCCTTGCCCATGAAATCAGGTAGTAGAAAGGTTGTTCAATTCGTACCATGTACTATTTGATCATGTTCCCATTTTGATCTTATCTTCAAATTCGTTGGCTTCTTATGAAAGATGATTGAACCATGAGGTGAAGAAGTAGAGTGTTGGATTCAGAAACTTCATAACCTTGGGTCAGAACCTTGACAACGTCAGTAATCATGCTTGAGGTCTTCAGTATCTTCAGAATCTTCAAAATCCTTAGTCAAAACCTTGATAACTTCAATTGTATGGCTTGAGATCTTCAGAATCTTCAGCTTCATAACACAACTTCAGAAGCTTGCCATTCTTTAGAAGTTTGGTTATCAGAGTTACGTCGAGAAGCATGAACTGAGAGAACATTGCAGCAATAACATAGAGTCTCCTCAGAAGTTTCTAATGAGTGAAACAACTCAGAAGTAGAAAGAAAATTGCAGCATCAATAATGACGTCTTTCAGAACTTCTAAGACTTTGCGCATAAGCGGATTTAGGCACATAGTTCAGAAACTGATGATGTTGCACATCATATATTCAGAAGCATAATTGGTTATTAAAGCTACACAATAACAAACCGTTAGGGGTACAAAAGTTATTCTCACACAAATACAATATTGTTATCATCAAAACTCAAGGTATAGATGGAGAATCAAATCTTATTCTAACAGACATGATCAGAGGTAGTATAACTCTTGTCCAGAACTTGAAGTTCATACACAAGAATTTGAAACCTAGAAAGCATGATTTCAATATCTTCATTTTGAACAACTCATATTGTTAAACCAAAAGGTTAGCCTTAGCTTCCTTAACTTGTTGATTCCCTTCATATGTAGCACATAGGGATTTAAAAATGGTCTGAGCAGTAGATTTATTATGATTTTGGTGTACTCAGAACGAGTTATAACATCAACCAAGATGACTTTAACTCTATGATGTTTTTTGTAAATCTTTTTCTGAGCAGGAGTGGGAGTTTTTCTGGAAACACCATTCCAACTCCATTAACTTGAATATCAATGCCATATTCCAAAATATTCTGCAACTCATCATCAATACCTATGATATGAGTATACATCTTGCTCCTCTACAATTCAAACTCAGTAGAGTATCCATTGAAGGTTGGAGGTCTAGTTGTATAGTTGTTTCTTTCCGAGATACTGTAATCATGATTAACATTACCAAAAGGATTATGAGTACCCCCACAAGAACCAGATACTCTAGAATCATCAGCCATGATAAAATATGTATTTTTCTCAGGATCTTTTGTGCACCATTGTTAAGTGTTTAGCACAAACCTTGCTTTGATTCCAACTGAAGGTGAGAAAAAACACAAGAAAGGGGTCGAATTGTGTTGGCTTTTTCTTCTGTAAGTTTTTCCAGCTTCTACTTCTGATGGTTCTTAATCAAACTCTGAGCACTTGGTTCATAATTCGACTTCAGAAATTTTGGTTTACTTCTGAAGGTCCTTATCAGATTCTGAATCAGAATCTGACTTAGAGTATCAGAATTGACAACAACTAAATATTAAGTGCAAAAACAAGGAAAGTAAAGGCAAAGACATATATCGTTATCCTGGTTCCTCTCACAACTTAAGAGTAGTCAAGTCCCCTTGTACTTTCAAGGTATTTCCACCATAACCAAACTGATTACAAATGCTTAAGCACCAAGCAAGAGACTTTCAATGCTCAAGCATACAAACAAGAGACTTCCAATGCTTAAACCTGTAAGTAAGAGACTTTTATGCTCAAGCACACAAGCAAGAGACTTCAAATGCTCAAACACTAAATCAAGAGACTTTTGACTCTATACAAAATTGCAAGATACTTGGGTAACAACTACACTTGATATACAATCAAACGTGCATACAAAATACAACTTAAAAGGACTCTAAGACTTAAGAACTTCTAAAATATACAAAGTGTTAAGAGGTTTTAATTCTAGAAAATTTGACAGAGTAGTTTCTCTTTGAAATATCAAGGTTAAGAGTCTTGTGATGTAGTGTATTATATTGAAGCTTGGTAAACTTCTTCTTCATGTTTGCAACTCTTTATATAGAGAGGGGGAAAAGAGACATTGAAGACTTTCACCAAAAGTTTGGATAACCTTTGTACTTGATCAGACACATCAAGAAAACAACTTTATGCAATAAAAATTATCCGTTAAAGCACAAACACGAAAGAAAATATTTTTCCTTAAGTCTTCACGTGATCAAAAGGTCTCTGAGTCTGTCAGTGTTGCCTCGATAGAAAAGATTATGCTTTAGAGGTAGACTTTCTTCAGACTTCACTCTTTAGAGGCTAATCCATTCAGAGTCCACCTCTTGGCTTCTAAAGCTTCAGAGTCTGGATCACCAGAGGCTGGCTATCTTCAAAGGTGACTTCTTCAGAGTCTGGATCTTCCATCAAAGTCAGTCTTCATAAGTGATCTTAAGAGTCAAAGTCTGAACATCAGATTCAGATTACTCAAGCATTTATTCATATGTTCTTAGTTTTATAATCATACATACTTAAACAGATGTTAGCATACTCAATTTTTCTTTAAATAATTTGTTATCATCAAAACCCAAGGTAATGGTATAAACCAACTATGTTCCAATAGTTAAAGTACAAGTAAGGTTAGTGAATTAAAAAAATCATTGAATCCCAAATTTGACAACCATCACATTTTAAAGTATTTATGTAGTGGAAATAATCTCATTGCAGTGTGTCTCAAGGGGTATAACAATTTTACAAATAGAGGAACCGATGTCAATAATCTCTTTGAACATTTCTCCGCTCATCTTGCACTTCAACAAGTCATTTACTCCAATGATAGTCATCTAGGTGTTAATGGCAATGATATGCCCATGAGAATCACTCTTACCATCAAATGACACCATGGGAGGTGGTTTGAAGTTTCTGGGGACTCAGACGTCCCAAATCTCCACTACGAGTGATTTGGGGTCTGGGGGCTCCTCTTCCACGTCCACGTATGGATCAGTGTGTTGTTTTTGTTATAAGTCATGGATGCTTTCTTGTAGTGTTTCATTATGGCGACACAACTCATTTATATCAACTAACATCTTCACTATTACAACACAATAATTGCAGTGGTTGTTGTTGCTACTGGTCGTTGCCCTTGCCATCATGATCTGAGGTTGGACCACTCTTGCAACAAGTGTGTGGTCGATATAAGTCTTAGGGACCCCACGAGGCGTCAAATGTACTTGTAAAAGTACATCAATGATAACTTTACTAGTGAAGACCAATATAACCATATTTCAGTTCTCTTGTGAATTATGTATATCTCTTCCTTTTGCGCATTTCTCCTTATATAATAGTTCTGACTCGCCTTCCTCGTAATTTTGATTGGGAATCATGTTTAATTGTTCCAATTTTTTATCATGATATCCCTCATCATCCATAATGTGTTCTCAATCAAATATTGACATGTGCTATGTTGTGTCGAACTAACTAATTAACTTGACTTATTAACTCTTTCAACTCGGCCATGTTCTTCTAGGTGGGTCATTAATCGAGGCGAGCTCTATTTAATCCAAATTGACTCTTGATCGCTTCAGAACTCGACTCAAATCATCGAATATGTATGTAGTCCCTCAAACATGAATCGTGTAAGGATGAAGTTATTTTGTAGGACATAAAAAAACATGTCATTTATTCAACAATTATTTGTATAATTTTTATGTTGTAGAAAATATATTGTTTGTTTTAAATTATTGTCATGACTTGTTTTTTACATAAAATATTGCTGACATGTATTAGCTCAATATTTTCTATATGTAAAATCAAGATGTTAAATTTTTAGTAAAATATTTAAAATTAAAAATTACTTTTATTATTTAGTCTAATAGCGTTCTCAAGATTCACTTTTTTTTTAAATGTTAATGAAAAGTTGCCCTTTATTTTAAACATCTCTATTTTTATCTTTATAATATAATTTTGTATTCATAAGTTTTAATATGTCATGCAATCGAATAAAGTATAAAACTCCAAATATTTATTAAATTGCAAAAAGAAAAATCGAAGAACTTCATTTTCAATTTTAAAAATACTGAATGTTTTAGTTTGATTTATTTGTAAATAATAGATTAATTTGAATAACTTTATATGTATATCACAGAATATATATATATATATATATATATATATATATATATATATATATATATATATATATATATATATATATATATATATATATATATATATATATATATATATATATATATATATATATATATATATATATATATATATATATATATATATATATATATATATATATATATATATATATATATATATATATATATATAGGAAAATATGTTTTTCTTATAATTTATTTTCATTCCAATTTTACTGTTACAAATTTATTGGTAATTATCACAGTTATTTAATTTTTTTTCTCATTTCTATTTTGACTTCTTTAAATATTTTTCCTCTATAATAATTTTCTTCTCTCATTTTTATGTTAGTGTTTTAAAAAATTAAATAAATAAATACTATTTCCCCTTCCTTTTTAAATGTCATTTAAAAAATTATTTATTTTTAATTGGTATTTCCAAATTTAATGTAGTATTGATTAAAGTATTTCAAAATTATTTTTAATCATTTATTTCAAATATTTAAAAAAAAATTAAAAAATTATTAAAAATTAAAAACAATGTAAATAAAAAATAATTATTTTTAAAAAATAATAATTATTAGTTTTTTTATACATATAAAAAGTATAAAAAACAATTAAAAATGAGTATTATTATTTAGATTAAAGGTAATGTACTATTAGTATAAATTAATTTTATACTATCCTTCAATAAAATTTTAATATTCTATCATATTATATTAATATTTTAAAATTAAATATATAATTTGATAGATTAAATATATAAGATTAGTTGATAATATAAAAATATTTTATATTATCAATATATTTTTTATATATATCAACCTATTAAAAGAGCAGACAACACTGGTATAAATAAAGGGAAATATTTTAAAAAATTAACAAGGCAACTAAAGAGAGACGGGCACACAACTCGTTTATTTTTGTCTACGAGGCATTCCCTCGATACTACTAAAAAAAGGAAAAGAGAAAAAAAACAAGTTACTAGTACACTATACAACAAATCTCAACAAAAAGATAAAATATCTCCACCAATGGAAGAATCAGGTAGATCTCAACAAGAAAAAAAACTCCACGGTAGAATAGAAATTGAGTTAAAAACTTAAACCGTTGTTGACTCAAACACTTAATAGATTTTTAATGGAAATTATATATATATATATATATATATATATATATATATATATATATATATATATAAAGATAAAGTATTTATCAAATAAAATAATATCATAATATCATTTAACTATGTTACATAATTAACTTAAAATTATCAGAGTAAATGATGTGATTGATTGAGGATGCATATCTCTCAAAATATAATTTATAAACAAGAAAAATATTATTCCTATGTCTCAATTTGACTATTTCATATATATTAAAAAAATAATATTTTTATTAAAATATTTTTATTATTATATATTAAAAATGATAAAAATAATATTAATTAAAAATAAAATTGAAAAAATACATTAAAAATTAACACGGATTATTTATTTTAGGACATTCCAAATAGATGGACGAAAGAAATATTCACTTCTAATTACTTCATATTAAAAGTGTTTTGAAAAAAATCTAAATAATCTAAATCTAAATTAAAATCTATGGGATAAAATTGGAAAACTCCATTTGAACTATGTTGACACCGCATCCAATATGATTCACTCAAAGAAAAATATAGAACAAATTAATCATAATCAGACGGTGGATGAAAGTTTAAAAAAGTAAACGGATGGCCAAAAATATTCCCCGCAGCAGAGGATCCTCACCACCACCGTCTCTGTTACCTCTGATTTGGCACCAATAAAGGAAACATAAATGCTTCACTAACTTCAGAAAAAAAACGGATACAATAAATTCTCTCCCCTCTCTGTAACGTTAACACCACGTGGCAACCCCAAACCTCCTTACAAGACACGCGTTCAAACGTTAGCACAGTGCAACACAGGCAAAATATACCGTGTCCAAAATCTCAACGGCCTCATTGAGAAAATCACCTCTCTTCAAACCAAATCCCGAGACATCATTAAACAATTTTTAAAATTCTTAAAACAAACAACACGCCATCATCATGATTATGCTGTCAGTCTTCTTATGGCCCAACGATGGGGCCCACGTGGGAAAACGACACAAGAATCTGAGAAAATGTAGTAAATGGAAAAATGACAATGACGTCATGGAACTGGAGTGAGAAGCAAGGTTCAGGGAAAAAGCGGAACCGTGGGTTTTGGTTTTCGGAGCAACTTGCAGTGTTGGGTATTGGTTGGATTAAGTTTTCGTACTCGCGCTCATAGCGCGTGGGTTACTTGCGTACCTTACCTTCTCCATTGACATTGTCGATTATTTTTCAACTTTATTGTTCATCTGTTACCTTATTTATTTGGACCGTTGCTTTGATGTGACTTTATATTCATATTTTTAGTATCCCATTAAGTAAATTACATTAAATAAAGATCATTGAAAACGATATCTAATGATTTTTATATATTTTTTCTTTCATCATATCTTTGATATTTTAAGGGTTTTTACATAGATGGTACTGTAGATCGTATTTATTCTATCAAGATATGTTTAATCTCCTATTAATTGTTGTGGAAATTCTTATTTTCTTTCTGTTAAATTTTTAATCTTATAAATATTCTTTAAAAAAGTAATATTTAATACATCTTTTAATTATCATTATGAATAAAATTTATTTTAATATTTTAAGTATTTAATATATTTTATTATATACTCCATAACTTGAATATATTAATTATTTTTAAAATATATTAAAGAGATGATGGTTTTTGTCCACTAGTTTCTCAACCACTAAAGTTCTCATAAAAAATATATCATTTCACAATTTTTAAATTTTCCAAAACACATAATGTAAAACTAAGGTCTCTCATATTCTAATCCTAAATTTAATTCCAAGAGATCTAAACATCTCAAATAAGGAACCTAAGCCCCCCAAGTAACATATAGAATAACCCTAACCACATAAAAATACCATACTATAGATCGATTGTCACCTAAGTCACTGAAAGATTATCTATAACTTATGTATTGTCTCAATATATGGGACACAATCTCTATTGATCCACAATCACATAACGCACACAAAGATTATCTCTAGTGGGCAACCTATCTTAAAGCGCATACTAAGAAACGACAATAACTCTGGTTGAAACCCTACTCTTCCAAATAAGAGACGGAGAAAGGAGAATCAAGTAAGAATATTTTTCATATAAAACAATTTATCATACAAAATAATATAAGCACTTTTGATCGAGAAGATGCCATCCCCACCATGACTCCAAACCCTAAGTATCCTCACCCTGACCAATGCCCCCCCCCCCCCCCCCCCCAATAACCAAGAAAATAGTTAAAACAAACTCACTCTTTCAACTAACACGATTCCTCATCCAAAAAAAGATCTTAAATAAAAATCCATCCTCCTAATTACTCATGTCCCGCACCTTATGGCTACAATGTACAAAAATCCAAAACAAGCTAGAAAACCTAACACTCAAGGGGATGCAACCCATCTAAGGATCATTATAAAAGGAAATGCTTAAGCCATTGTCCTTTAATTTAGAAATATTATAGGTGAACTAGTCAGAAGTATCCTAAAGATTTGAGCCAATAAAGAATATATTTTTTCACCAAGAAGAATTCTCTCTAAATCCAAATGTCTTACCTCTATTAATGGAGGCATATATCTTTAATGATGGCCCCCTATTTGAACTTAGGTTTACCAAATGTAACACCGCATACATATACGTCTAGAATAATATGTAGATGTTCTAATATGGTACCTAGAAACATACAAAAGTTAAAGATGACATACTAAAAATCGTATACATCTCAAAAATCCCAATTAAAAGTGTATACAACACATATGTCTTCAAGGAATGCACAGCGGGAAGATAAGAATTGGTAAGGTCTTAATGCCATATGCTCGTCCAAGTCATTAATCCAGACCTTCTAGCAATTCTTCACTTCTAAGAGACACCTGGAAAATAATAATAAGATTGGGGTGAGAGTACTAATCTCAACGAGTCCTCATATCATATGGGTCCTTTCGGCTCTACAAGGTACTGTCATACCCCAAAATTTGCCTGTTGATATTACAAAGCATGCCTCAAGACCCTCCGACTTGTTTTGCAAGGCACTGACTCTAAAGGAACGAAAACCCAGCTCACAATAGGCCCAATCCAAAGACGGCCCAAGATAGCTTGCTCGCTAGGCGAGCAATTCCTTCGCCTAGCGAACACTTCATCATGACACTCGCCCAGCGAAGCACCAGATCCAGAAAAAAGCCCAGAATGGCTTGCTCGCTAGGCGAGCAATTCCTTCGCCTAGCGAAGCTGGCGAAAATCTGAAGTTTTGGACCTCATTTTAAGCCCATTAGGTCACCTCTACCACTATAAATACCAGCTCCTCAGCCACGAAAGAGACAGAGACGGACGGACACCGAAACGGAGATACCAGGACGAAGGACGGAAACCCTGGTGCAAAAACCCTGCTAACCTGAAGGCAGCCCATCCGCGCCGAAGCTACCGCCGCCCAACTCAATCCGGCCTCCAAGCAATCAGTCCCTTTCAATATCGCAATTGCACACAGGTTTGCGTATCACCGCTGTTTTACGTTTCCAATTGATATTCTCTACATACATGATGCATTCCGATTAAAGTTTTGATATGTAATTCGATTTCGTACGGGAATCTAAGTATGAACATCCTGTATAATTGTCTATGTTATGCCTGTGATCAAATGCCATAAGAGTGCAGGTTTTCGGAAGTCATGCTGCTGTCAAATTCCAAACCCGTGGCCGCTCGCTAGCTCATCGCTAAGCGAGCCTGCAGCGAGCATTCGCTGAGCCTTCGCTAGGCGAAGCAGAGGCGAACGGGGCAGTGGCTGCTTTGTCTCTTTGCTGTTCTATCTTATGTTTATTTAATTGCGATTTTTGCATCACTTGGCCTGAACTCATAACTGTTATGTCTATTTTATGGTGCAATTGTCAAATCATATTTTATCTCAATGCTCTAACCCGTGTGTTGAATGGTGTAAAGGCTTCCATATCCTCAATGAAGCGGCCGGATAAGTACTCCACTTTACGTGTGGGAGACCTTCGTGGAGATGGATTCTAAATTACTTCACTTTAATGTGAAGATTCATATTGATTGCCTAATTAATTTTAATGTATTAATTTTTAATGTATTGATTTTAATGTGTTGATTTTAATGTGGAGATTCATCATAATTACCTAATGAACGTTAAAATATGGACTTTAAATAAATGGTATCGGACCTCTCTTTGTTACCCCCGATTACGTAATACGGTCATGTCCCGCGAATGTGGGGATACACTTAGCAATGGCCCTTCGATTAAATCATCATAAAATAAATCATGGTCCCTCGGATGTTGCCTTCGAAAATACGATTTTGTCCCTCGATGACCCTCCGGTGTAGCCTATGGTCAAATGATGATAGTCCCTTCGAATGCTAAGGTATCCTTATAACTGTTGCCTTCAATGACCTATCGATGACCCTACGATGACCCTTCTACATCCCAAGGATAAAACTACTTACTTCTCAATAGTAAGGCCGGTTTTACCCTCATAAGGATAGGAAATGACGGTAAAGACCTCGGACAGGTATAACCCTTAATTGCTCATTCATAACCTAAAATATTTTTCCCACCTTACACATTTCAAACATCCCTTTCGGAAAATCACCACTTAGCATACATCCGTACTAGGATCACTGCTGAGTTATATTTTTCTAAATAACTTTCAAATCTAAATGAGATAACCACTTTGTATACATTCATGCAAGAATCATTACAAAGTTAAATTCTCCTTTCCCAAACATTTCCTACACATTTCTCAACCACCCTTTTTTTTTTCAAACTAGGAAAACATAAATGATTGAGCAATTAAGAGCCCATGGATAACCATGGATACAAAGGGTGCTAACACCTTCCCTTTGTATAAACGTACCTCCCGAACCTAAGAATCTAAATTAAGGTCTTTCCTGTTCTTTTCCACCTGTCCTTATGGGATAAAAGAAAAGTCGGTGGCGACTCTTGCTAACCGCGACATTGCGATTAAAAACACAAAAAAGTCCAGTTCACCGTATGACAGAACTGGCGACTCTGCTGGGGACTACAAAGAGAGGTCCATCTTAAAAAAAAAAAAAAAAAATCATCTATGTTTTCCTAATTGTTCCTTCTTTTAAGGGAATTGTTGAGTGAAAGATCCTACACCCGGATCTAGTATACCTTAGGTGAGTAGCAATAGATCATCGCGACTATCCGGCGTATACTGGAATGGTTAAAATGATAGCTACGGTTAATGTGACACTTTGGATGTCCTGATGTTCCTCATGTTCACTTGAGGAAAAATTTGGCATTCGCGTGGTGTCATCAAAGCATTAACCAGACCTTTAGAACCCTAATTGACTCATCCTAGCCATTAGAAAGTAGTGAGATAACTGACTTCGGTTCCGACTGGGGCTGGTTGATACTCGATGCTACACTCTTTGAGATTGGACTTTAGGGAAGCTTTGGTCAACCACTTGGTGTTGCACTGAAGTGGACTTAAAGAAAGGTCGATGATCTGAGATCCTTCTAGAACCCGGTTACTATTCTAGGACAGGTTGAACCGACCAAACTTCAGTGGGGAGGGTACTTACCTGTAGAACTCATGCAAGCCTTAAAACCTAGGAATGATTGTTGTGTGACATGTCTGTGCTTACATAACATCATAACATCATAACATCATAACATCATAACATCATAACATCATGGCATTATACTAACCGTTTCAAGGACTTAGGGATTTAGCTTTGCTCTGTTGCACAGGTTATGGCTTCCAGGAAGACTATCCGGATCAATCTTGTAACGATCTCCCCTCAACTCAAGGATTTGGTGTCGGAACTCCCCGATCATGCTCAGTTCAACAAGAAACATGGTCATCTCCTCAATTTGGTTACCACTGGTTTCAAAGAAGATATGATGAGAGTCCTATTCCAGTTCTTTGATCCTAAACATCATTGCTTCACTTTCCCAGATTATCAGTTGGTACCCACATTAGAAGAATTCTCCAAGTTGCTTGGGATACCTATCCTTGATCAAATACCTTTCAGTGGTCTGGAAAAGATGCCAAAGTCTGAAGAAGTTGCCGCAGCTTTACACATGACAAAGTCCGACATTGAAACTAATTGGGTAACAAGGAGTGGAGTGAAGGGCTTACTTGCCAAATTTCTAATAAGTAAGGCCCGAAAGTTCCTAAAAGTTATGAATGTCCATGCTTTTGAAGATGTTATAGCATGGCTAATCTATGGTTTGGTGTTATTCCCTAATCCAGACCAGTTCATAGACATGAATGCTATTAAGATATTTCTCACTCATAACCCTGTGCCTACCTTGCTCGGAGATATTTTGCATTCCCTTCACACTCGTACTATGAAGGGACAAGGGACTCTCATGTGCTGCGTACCTTTGTTGTCTAGGTGGTTTATTTCGCACCTTTCTCAATCAATCTTGAAGAATGATCAAAATCTGAAATGGTCTCAAAGGATAATAGCACTCTCCCATTCAGACATCCGGTGGTGTTCTAACCTCAGGGAAGATGTTATCATCATCGACCGTTGTGGAGAATTCCCTAATGTACCCCTCATGGGGATAAGAGGAGGTATTACTTATAATCCTGCCTTAGCCCTACGTCAGTTTGGGTATGCTCGAAGAGATGGTCCACATGAAATGATTATTCAAGGTACAGTGTTTGACTATGACAATGACTCTCAAGGTCTCCGTCAAAGGTTTGTACGGGCTTGGGGCATGGTGAAAAGAAGCCCTTTAGGACAGAAAAATTTTATTCCTATGGAGCCTTATCTCAGATGGGTACGCGCCAGAGCTCGTGAACTTGTCATGCCATATCTTGCAGTCGGACCATTGATTGTTGAATCAGAGGTCGAAGGAGGTACTTCCCAGATCATTCCTTATCTAGATATGCCTACTGACGTTGAGGAATTGAAAAGATCCTGGACCCAGTTGAGAGAGGAGAGGGATACTTTCGAAACTCAGTTCAATGCAGAAAGGAAGAAAGTATTAGAGCTCACCAGTCAGCTTAATGAGGAACGAAGACTCAATGCATATCTTCGCCCAAAAAGAAGTCGCCCCTGGGAGATTTGAGCTTTCATTGTATTTTACTATTATTCCTTTTGTAATGAACATTGATCAAAAAATTAGCAATAAACATTTCTCTCTTGTTGGTGATTTACGCAAAGTTAAATTCCAAAAGTCCTTGAAAACATTTCATGCATTGCATCGCATAACATAACATCGCATAACAGGTATTCTAAAGGACCATGTTCTCACGGTCTGCCTCTTACACAGAAAAATGGATCTCGAACAAACTGTCAAAGATCTCCAGACTCAGAATGCTCAATTCAAGGAGATGATGCTAAGCTTATCCAAGGGGCAGGAGGAACTGAAGGCTCTTTTGGTCGAAAAGAAGAAAGACAAGAAAGCTGTGAGCTTCATTAACCCGGGAAGAAGGCGTAAAGGACAGGCTACGGGAATCAAATTTGGAATCCCGAATGGCCCAGAAGAGGGGGCGGAGAATGATTCAGAGGAAGAGAATGCTGATTTCTCCAACCCTGAGGATGACGATGAAGAGTATGAAAATGAACAGTACTCTCCAAGAGATGATAAGTACAAATTGCTGGAAGAACGCATGCTAGCCATGGAGGGTCAGAAGGCACCTGGTCTGGATTTCGAAAGTTTGGGTCTGGTCTCCGACGTGACCATTCCTCGCAAATTCAAAATCCCCACTTTCACTAAGTACGATGGTGCGTCCTGTCCTCAGATGCATCTAAGGGCTTATGTGAGAAAGATTCAGCCGCATACCACTGATAGGAAGCTGTGGATCCACTTCTTCCAAGAAAGTCTGTCTGGCACTCAGTTGGAATGGTATTATCAGCTCGAAAGTTCTGACATCCGCACCTGGACTGATTTAGCAACAGCTTTTTATAAGCAGTACCAGTATAATTCTGAACTAGCGCCTACTCGGTTACAGTTGCAGAATATGGCTATGGGATCTAAAGAAAGCTTCAAAGAGTATGCCCAGAAATGGAGAGATTTGGCCGGCAGGGTCAAACCCCCTATGACTGACCGAGAATTAGTAGACCTGTTCATGGGTACCCTGACTGGCCCATTCTACAGCCACCTACTGGGGAGTTCTTCATCAGGTTTCACTGAACTTATACTGACAGGTGAACGGGTGGAGAGCGGCATTCGAAGTGGAAAGTTACAGGCGGCTACTTCTACAAGCAGTAAAAAGTCCTACCATGGGAAGAATGAATCGAATGCTGTGTATGGTCAAAAGAATCATAATAAGAAAAATGGTGACCATGCCATTGGAGCAGTGACGATCACAGCCCCGCCAGCTCAAAACTTCCAGCAAAGACAAGACAGACCAAGAAGGCAGTTTACCAAGCTCAATATGACTTTAGCACAAGCACTGCAAAGTATGCTAAAGGTAAACTTAATCACTCTCAGAGGTCCTCCTGCGAATGTCAACACTGCTTCGCCTCGTTATAATCCCAATGCCAGGTGTGCATATCACTCCGATAGCCCCGGGCATGATACAAACGACTGTTGGTTGTTGAAGAACAAAATTCAGGATATGATCGACGCTGGAGAAATTGAATTCGAGCCTCCGGAGACTCCTAATGTCATCACTGCTCCTATGCCTAATCATGACAAGGCTGTTGATGCTCTCGATGACGATTCTCTCATCACTACTGTAGCGGACTTAACATCTCCTCTCCCGATCATAAAGAGGAATTTATTGCAAGCTGGTTTATTTCCAGGTTGTACTGAAGATTGCAATCTCTGCATACTCTGGCCCGAGGACTGTTTGAAATTGAAGAATGGTATTCAACGGCTGATGGACGATCGCACAATTCTCTTTGAAAGGGTTTCTAAGGCGGAAAACCCTATTGAAGAAGTAGCTGTGATTGCAAGGTCCAAAGTTCCAGTGAAGATTACTGCTCCCAGAGTACCTGTGAGGATTATTGCTGAGCCCAAAGTAGCCCCCCTAATCATCACTGCCCCTGGTCCAGTACCGTATTCTTCAAGCAAAGCCATTCCGTGGAACTATGGAGGTGATGTTTATATCCATGGCGTGAAGCAAGTTGGTAATTCTGCTAATTCTAATGACATTATTGGGACTAGTAAAGTTACTCGAAGCGGAAGGATCTTCTCTCCAGAAATCTCACCTCCAGTTCCCGAAAATCGAGGAAAGGAACCAGTCAACCCTTCTCAGTCAGAGGTACCGATCGAAGCTACTACTGAAGACGTTGCCAAACGAGAAATGGAAGAAGTGCTGAAAATCATCCGCAATAGTGATTTTGATGTGGTAGAACAGTTGGGGCATACCCCGTCTAAGATCTCGATGTTGTCCTTGTTGTTATCTTCTGAATCTCACGCCAATGCCTTGATAAAATTCTTGAAGACTGCTCATGTACCTCAGGAAACATCCGTCGATCAGTTCGAGAACTATGTTGCTAGCCTGACTGTTGACGATGGCCTAGGTTTTTCCAATGCGGACCTGACACCAGCAGGGAAGAATCACAATAAGGCCCTGCATATTTCTATTGAGTGTAAGGGAATCACCCTGTCTCATGTGTTGATCGATAATGGCTCTTCTTTGAATGTGCTACCGAAAGCCGTGCTCGACAAACTTGACTGTAAAGGCATTGAATTGAAGCCTAGTGACATTGTGGTACGTGCTTACGATGGTGCGAAGAGTGTTGTCCATGGCGAAGTGGTTCTCCCTATCAAGATAGGACCTCAAGTCTTCAACACTACCTTCCACGTAATGAATATCCGTCCTGCCTATTCCTGCTTACTGGGACGCCCTTGGATTCACGGGGCAGGTGCTGTAGCTTCGTCTCTCCATCAAAAGCTGAGATATCCAATAGAGGGTAAGATTGTCACTGTGTGTGGGGAAGAGGAGTATATTGTCAGTAGTGTGCATACCTTCAGATACGTCGAGATGGATGGTGAATTCTTCGAGACTCCGTCTCAGTCATTTGAAGTGATTCCGCTGCCCCGTCCTGTCCTTAAGCCAATTCCCCTTGTGCCCGAGGTTATTCGAGCTCCTCCTGCCATGGTGTCCCTGAAGGACGCTCAAGCTGTGGTTGAAGATGGTGGCTGTGCCGGCTGGGGTCAACTGATCAACATACCCTACAAGTCTGATAAATCTGGTCTGGGATTTAGCTCTGACAAGAGTCAAATTAATGCTGTAGAAGATGCTGACAGCGATCGCGACCTGGATAGCTGGATTTTCCCAACAATTGGTGACGGGCTCAATAATTGGAAGGCTGAAGACACTATCCCGATCTCCTTTAGTCAGGAGTAATTGTTATTGTCCATTTAGTATTGCAAATTTTAATTTTTCAATTGAACCTCTTAAAGCATTGTGTCTATGCCTGGGGCACAATAGCTAATTTGTTAAGGGTTTTGTCATTTCATAAGCATATTCATATTCAATAAATCAATGGACCTTTTTGCATTCAAATATTGCGCTCTTTATCTTTCCTGTCATCTTCCAAACAAGCTATGCTTTCTTACACACACTCACGTCACAAATTGCAGATCCGCATCCACTCTGGATCCTATTGATAATAATTCCGCTACTGTTCATTATGACGTTGAAAATCCGATCTACCAAGTCGAGGATGGAAGTGAGGAAGATTGTGAAGTCCCTGGAGAACTTGCCAGACTGGTATTGCAAGAAGAAAGGACTATACAGCCGCATGAGGAGACAATCGAAATTGTAAATCTGGGTACTGAAGTAGACAAGAAAGAAGTCAAAATAGGAGCAGGCTTGGAAAACAGTATCAAAGAAAGATTGATTCAGATGTTACATGACTATGTAGAGATTTTTGCTTGGTCTTACGAAGACATGCCAGGACTGGATACTGATATAGTAGTGCATCGTTTGCCGATGAAGGAAGATTGTCATCCTGTTAAGCAAAAGGTTCGCCGCATGCGTCCTGAAATGTCTGAGAAAATCAAAGCCGAGGTTATGAAACAATTCAATGCCGGTTTTCTAGCCGTTACTTCTTATCCTCAATGGGTTGCTAATGTGGTGCCAGTGCCAAAGAAGGATGGTAAGGTGCGAATGTGCGTAGATTACAGAGATTTGAATAAAGCGAGTCCCAAAGATGACTTTCCACTCCCGCACATTGATGTTCTGGTGGACAATACCGCTCAACACAAAGTGTTCTCCTTCATGGATGGATTCTCGGGTTATAACCAGATTAAGATGGCACCTGAGGACATGGAAAAAACTACGTTTGTGACGCAATGGGGCACTTTCTGTTACAAAGTAATGCCATTCGGTTTAAAGAACGCCGGGGCAACGTACCAGCGTGCTATGGTGGTTTTGTTCCATGATATGATTCATCATGAAATAGAAGTATACGTGGATGACATGATAGCCAGATCTCATACTGAAAAAGAACATCTCGATCATTTATACAAACTGTTCGAGAGGTTGAAGAAGTACAAGTTGAGATTGAATCCGAACAAATGCACCTTTGGAGTAAGATCCGGTAAACTCTTGGGCTTTATTGTCAGTGGTAAAGGAATTGAGGTTGACCCGGCTAAAGTGAGAGCTATTCAAGAAATGCCAGTTCCCCGTACGGAGAAAGAAGTCAGAGGTTTCTTGGGGCGCTTGAACTACATTGCCCGATTTATTTCCCATTTGACCGCTACCTGCAAACCCATCTTCAAATTACTGAGGAAGAATCAAGAGATGATGTGGAATGACAAATGTCAAGAGGCTTTTGACAAAATCAAGAAATATCTCCAGGAACCTCCAATTCTGATACCACCAGTTGAAGGAAGACCTCTAATCATGTATTTGACCGTGTTAGAAAATTCAATGGGGTGCGTATTGGGGCAACATGACGAGTCTGGTCGAAAAGAGCATGCCATATACTACCTAAGCAAAAAGTTCACCGACTGTGAAACAAGATACTCACTGCTCGAGAGAACTTGCTGTGCTTTGGCCTGGGCTGCTCGCCGACTAAGACAGTATATGTTGAATCATACCACTTTGTTGATTTCTAGGATGGATCCCCTCAAATACATGTTCGAGAAGCCTGCCCTCTCCGGAAGAATAGCGAGATGGCAGATGATCTTAACGGAGTACGATATCCAGTATACTACCCAGAAAGCAATCAAAGGAAGCGTGCTCGCTGATCATTTGGCTCATCAAGCGGTGGACGATTATCAATCTATGAATTTTGAGTTCCCAGATGAGGATGTCATGCTTGTTACGGATTACGACAAACCTAGACCGGACGAAGGACCCGAACTGGGATCCCGATGGACTATGGTTTTTGATGGATCTTCCAATGCATTGGGCCATGGTGTTGGTGTGGTAATCATTTCTCCCGGAGGTTACCATACACCTTTCACTGCTAGACTATGTTTTCATTGCACCAATAATATGGCTGAGTATGAAGCATGTATTTTGGGACTCAAGGCTGCCATAGACCAGCGAATCAAGTTTTTGAGTGTGTACGGAGATTCAGCCTTGGTAATTAGTCAGATCAAAGGAGAATGGGACACTAAACATCCGAATCTCATCCTTTATCGAGAGCGGGTGATGACATTAATCCCATACTTTGAAGAGATTACATTTGAACATATTCCACGAGAGGAGAATCAGTTGGCAGACGCGTTGGTTACCATGTCATCTATGTTCAGAGTCAGATGGGACGGTGAAGCTCCCAGGATCACTATTGAACGATTAGATGAACCAACACACTGTTATGAACTTCACACTGAAAGGGTACAGGGGAAACCTTGGTTCCACGACGTAAAAAGATATTTAGAAGCTCAGGAATACCCTGAGGGGGCATCCATCAATGACAGAAAATTCTTGAGGAAGTTCTCCGCTAAATTCTTTCTGAGTAATGGAGTATTATACAAGCGTAATCATGATTCGACTCTGCTTCGCTGTGTGGATAGAAGGGAAGCAGAAAGGATTATGGAAGACATGCATAACGGTATTTTTGGGACTCATTCTAATGGACATACAATGGCCAAGAAGATTCTGAGATCAGGGTATTATTGGTCTACCATGGAAGCTGATTGCCACCATCACTCCAGAACCTGCCACAAGTGTCAGATCTATGCGGACAAAGTGCATCTGCCTCCTGCTCCATTGAACGTGTTGACAGCTCCTTGGCCCTTTGCAATGTGGGGCATCGATATGATTGGAGAGATTAAACCCACGGCTTCTAATGGACATCGCTTCATTCTCGTCGCTATTGATTACTTTACGAAGTGGGTAGAAGCCGCCTCATTTGCTTCTGTCACTAAGAATGTGGTGGCACGATTCATCAGGAATAATCTCATTTGTCGGTATGGCATCCCTGAAAGAATTATCACTGACAATGGTACTAATTTGAACAACAAGATGATTACTGAACTCTGCACGCAGTTCAAAATTAAACACCATAACTCTTCCCCGTACGGGCCAAAGATGAATGGCGCCGTAGAGGCTGCTAATAAGAACATCAAGAAGATCATACAAAAGATGACAGTAACGTGCAAAGACTGGCATGAGATGTTACCGTTTGCTCTCCATGGTTATCGCACTTCAGTACGCACTTCGACAGGGGCAACTCCTTTCTCTTTAGTCTACGGAATGGAAGCCGTCTTACCAGTGGAAGTTCAGATTCCCTCTCTAAGGATCATGAAGGAGGCGGGTTTGGGCGAGGATGAATGGATTCAGACTCGGCTCGATCAGATAAATTTGATTGATGAGAAGAGACTTGCGGCTGTTTGTCACGGGCAGATATATCAGAAGCGCATGACCCAAGCATTTAACAAAAGAGTCAAGAGACAGGTGTATCAAATTGGCGACTTGGTGATCAAGCGTATCATTCTACCACAAGGGGATCCCAGAGGCAAGTGGACTCCCACATACGAAGGGCCATTTGTGGTTAAGAAGGTATTCTCCGGTGGAGCCATGATACTTTCCACAATGGATGACGAAGACTTCCCGCATCCTGTGAACGCGGACGTAGTTAAAAAATACTACGCATGAAAGAGACCCGCTAGGTCGACGTACCTAGGCAAAAATTAGGGATAAACATAAAAAAAAAATGTACACCCGGCAAGTCGAAAACCTGAAAAGGCGGCTTGGGCAAAAAAGGGTATCCCGGTGGACTGAAAACCTGAAAAGGCGGTCCAGGCAAAAGTTAGGGATTAAAGCATATGACTACATCCCGTTCGCTGTCAGCGTCAACCAAGTTCAAGGGACTGAACAAGCCAATCACCTCTATCCGACAACAGGAGATGAGATGCTTGAAGACATGATGACAGTAGTGGAATTAAAATCAATAGGACTTTTTCTGCATAGCTTTCTCTTTGTTTTCTTGACAATTTCCTCTTACTAGGATTTCTGTCTCCTTGTACACAAATTGCCTGTTTATAGGCCCTCTTTCAAAATCAATCCAATTTTATTTCCAAAAAGATGCTTTTGTTTTACTTCCTCTGTTTTGTTTGCGTAAACGTCCATTGATTTAATTTGAATTGATTTATGCATTTGAATATGATCAATGTTTACAAAGATGCATGCTTAAAATAGAAATAGCGATTACTACAAGACTTCGGGACCAAGGAGAAGGTCTAACCATGCTTTCCAATGAATCCGTTGCTAATTCGATTCCCCGGCAACGCCAATTATTCCCCAGAAGAGGTCGGCACCACCATACCGACAGGTCATCTCTTCCATCCCCAGCCAGGCTCTGTTGAGTGTTTTCATCGTCAGACAGAAATCAAATATCCCCCAGCCGAGACAGGGTCATCAATACCAATGTCTCCAACCAGCAGACTGAGGTTTATCTCCCCAGTAGAGTTCCCTGGAGGAACGTTTCAGACGCATAGTGCATTCATTACATCATTTCACATCACATACCGCATCATATACATTACATCATTTCGTAACATATACATGCATACAATGCTCGCATTTATTCCAGACGCCTAATTCACTCACCACATCATTTCACAGCATACGCATGCATACATCGTTCGCAGTTATTTTCGAAAGCATAAAACATCTCATGCATCATGACATTGCATGAAACTAACCTTATTTTTCAGGCTAATTATCCTCCTGATCACATTCAAGATTCGAATACAGCTCTCAGATATAATCCATCTGACGAACGTTCTGACATCCTCCCAATGGTGGCATCTCTAAGCCCACCCCAGATATTCACTCCAAATACAACAAATATCATCAGATACAGCCTAACGTACGGTTCATTCTGATTCGGCCCAACATATGACTCTTTCAGCTCAGATACGGTCTAACGTACGATCCATTCTGACTATCAACAACTCCAATACGGTCTAACGGACGACCCATTTGGATACTCAAATCCTCAGATACTGCCTAGCGTACGGTACATTCCGGGGTGTAGTCTAGCGTACGACTACTTTCTTCTTCAGATACAGCCTAACGTACGGCTCATTCTGCAACTCCAACACGGTCTAACGTACGACCCACTTGGATCTTCAGCTCAGATACGATCTAACGTACGATCCATTCTGACTTTCAACAACTCCAATACGGTCTAACGTACGACCCATTTGGACCTTCAAATCCTCAGATGCTGCCTAGCGTACGGTATATTCCGGGGCGTAGTCTAGCGTACGACTACTTTCTTCTTCAGATACAGCCTAACGTACGGCTCATTCTGCAACTCTAATACGGTCTAACGTACGACCCATTTGGACCTTCAGATCAGATACGATCTAACGTATGATTCATTCTGATCTTCAACAACTCAGATACGATCTAGCATACGATCCATTCTGATCTTCAACAGCTCAGATATGGTTTAATGTACGACCAAGTTAGACCTTCATCTGCTCAGATGCTACCTAGTGACAGGTACATTTCTGAATTGTAGTCTAGCGTACGACTACCCCCTTTCATCATCAGACACAGCCTAACGGACGGCTCATCCTGCAACTCCAATGCAGTCTATCATAAGACCCATTGGGATCTTCAACTCAGAGACGATCTAGCGTACGATCCGTTCTGATTTTTTATCCTCGGCAAAGCCATCCTCCTAACGAACAGCTCATTCTGATCCCTTATCCCCAGCAGTATACAGCATACTCTGACTCCCCAGCGAAGTCAACAGCATGATGGATGATTCACTATACGGTCTAGTGTATGACCCGGTATGACATCCATGTCTTCAGATATCGTCTAACGTACGACACAACCTGAAGCTCCCATCACCAAACTTCCTGGATGGCATCTTTAAGGCCATCCCCATCAAGACTAATGGACAAGCGCAAATTTTCGGGGCATTCTAGTGTTCAATAATCTTTCACCTCCAGACCACGAACGGCACATACCATTCTACTCTCTCGGTTCAAGAATATTGAACAGGGGCAGCTGTCATACCCCAAAATTTGCCCGTTGATATTACAAAGCATGCCTCAAGACCCTCCGACTTGTTTTGCAAGGCACTGACTCTAAAGGAACGAAAGCCCAGCTCACAACAGGCCCAATCCAAAGACGGCCCAAGATAGCTTGCTCGCTAGGCGAGCAATTCCTTCGCCTAGCGAACACTTCATCATGACACTCGCCCAGCGAAGCACCAGATCCAGAAAAAAGCCCAGAATGGCTTGCTCGCTAGGCGAGCAATTCCTTCGCCTAGCGAAGCTGGCGAAAATCTGAAGTTTTGGACCTCATTTTAAGCCCATTAGGTCACCTCTACCACTATAAATACCAGCTCCTCAGCCACGAAAGAGACAGAGACGGACGGACACCGAAACGGAGAGACCAGGACGAAGGACGGAAACCCTGGTGCAAAAACCCTGCTAACCTGAAGGCAGCCCATCCGCGCCGAAGCTACCGCCGCCCAACTCAATCCGGCCTCCAAGCAATCAGTCCCTTTCAATATCGCAATTGCACACAGGTTTGCGTATCACCGCTGTTTTACGTTTCCAATTGATATTCTCTACATACATGATGCATTCCGATTAAAGTTTTGATATGTAATTCGATTTCGTACGGGAATCTAAGTATGAACATCCTGTATAATTGTCTATGCTATGCCTGTGATCAAATGCCATAAGAGTGCAGGTTTTCGGAAGTCATGCTGCTGTCAAATTCCAAACCCGTGGCCGCTCGCTAGCTCATCGCTAAGCGAGCCTGCAGCGAGCATTCGCTGAGCCTTCGCTAGGCGAAGCAGAGGCGAACGGGGCAGTGGCTGCTTTGTCTCTTTGCTGTTCTATCTTATGTTTATTTAATTGCGATTTTTGCATCACTTGGCCTGAACTCATAACTGTTATGTCTATTTTATGGTGCAATTGTCAAATCATATTTTATCTCAATGCTCTAACCCGTGTGTTGAATGGTGTAAAGGCTTCCATATCCTCAATGAAGCGGCCGGCTAAGTACTCCACTTTACGTGTGGGAGACCTTCGTGGAGATGGATTCTAAATTACTTCACTTTAATGTGAAGATTCATATTGATTGCCTAATTAATTTTAATGTATTAATTTTTAATGTATTGATTTTAATGTGTTGATTTTAATATGGAGATTCATCATAATTACCTAATGAACGTTAAAATATGGACTTTAAATAAATGGTATCGGACCTCTCTTTGTTACCCCCGATTACGTAATACGGTCATGTCCCGCGAATGTGGGGATACACTTAGCAATGGCCCTTCGATTAAATCATCATAAAATAAATCATGGTCCCTCGGATGTTGCCTTCGAAAATACGATTTTGTCCCTCGATGACCCTCTGGTGTAGCCTATGGCCAAATGATGATAGTCCCTTCGAATGCTAAGGTATCCTTATAACTGTTGCCTTCAATGACCTATCGATGACCCTACGATGACCCTTCTACATCCCAAGGATAAAACTACTTACTTCTCAATAGTAAGGCCGGTTTTACCCTCATAAGGATAGGAAATGACGGTAAAGACCTCGGACAGGTATAACCCTTAATTGCTCATTCATAACCTAAAATATTTTTCCCACCTTACACATTTCAAACATCCCTTTCGGAAAATCACCACTTAGCATACATCCGTACTAGGATCACTGCTGAGTTATATTTTTCTAAATAACTTTCAAATCTAAATGAGATAACCACTTTGTATACATTCATGCAAGAATCATTACAAAGTTAAATTCTCCTTTCCCAAACATTTCCTACACATTTCTCAACCACCTTTTTTTTTTCAAACTAGGAAAACATAAATGATTGAGCAATTAAGAGCCCATGGATAACCATGGATACAAAGGGTGCTAACACCTTCCCTTTGTATAAACGTACCTCCCGAACCTAAGAATCTAAATTAAGGTCTTTCCTGTTCTTTTCCACCTGTCCTTATGGGATAAAAGAAAAGTCGGTGGCGACTCTTGCTAACCGCGACATTGCGATTAAAAACACAAAAAAGTCCAGTTCACCGTATGACAGGTACATACATTAATACGGATCCACCATTGATATGGGATTTCCTCGCTACCAAGTACATGAATACACACATCATCACATATCATCGCAATTGGGAGCCCCTTGACCATCCAATTGAGAATCAACAAGCATCCAATAAAACAATACAACTCAGTATGCAAAATCATACCCATGTACGCGGAAAACAGAAGTAGCTCATGCCTTCTGACCTAGGCCACACAAGTACATTCTCGATGAGTAACAAAGTGCCTAGCGTTAAGAGACTTGCACAAGCACACAACATGATGAGTTAGATGAGTGCACATCAGAACGAAGTCCGGAACATAGTGGTTTACGCCTAAGTGGCTACACGTCCCCATCTTGATGAGTAACAAAGTGACATTGCCTACATGGTGTCATGACCCCGCCATACCGATCATCTGGGTGAGTATCCTTAATTTAATTATGCTAGCATTCACATATACTACCCCATAGGACTCAAGAAACGAAACATAAAGCTTTTCACAATAACATGTAAGCTAATAGCTTAAACGTTTGAGCCACGTAGAATAATAGGAGCTACGGATCTATCACGTCGAAGTTATTGACGAACCTCTAACCCGGCTAGTGTTTTGAACGTTGTTACCGGTCGACAATCTGCTGCCTATCAAGGCAAGGTTTTACAAAATTCTATGCCCCCTTCTATATGACCATGTCCAATAAGGTGGTTTCTGGAATTTATCCGTCGCCTTCTCTCAGGACTAAGTCTAGTAAGGCGGTATCTAGAGTTTTCCTACCTTCCGTCTAGTGGGACTTACTCTCATACGCTTTGAACTGCATATTGACTAAGTTAGAAGATCCCAACTTTCACTCCCTTGATCCTATTATCTCGGAATTAGGGAGTACCGGGAAATATAGAAGTTATTCTTTTCAAACCCAATTGGTTTCATACCAATGCAAGCTTTCTAGCCTTAATTACAACTATCTCAATTCAACCTTGTCACAACATTTTCTACATAAAACCTAAGACAAAATTTATAACTTCAAAATTACACAAAATAATGTACAAGTATGATAAATTTTGAGAATTTCCAGTATAGATATCCTATGAGTCATCTTCCTAACACAATTGGTCCCATCCAATTCTGAGTTTTCAATAAGTATAGTCTATCATAAAAGGCCACACATGTTACAAAAATAGACAACAACTCTTTATCTAACTTGTAGCTGATTTGTAGGCTTCAATTCCCTGTCAAACATGATCAAACTTATAATGAAATTAAAGGTAATTAAGTCTAGTTTCCAGAAAACAAATAAAATTTGAAAATTATGTTTGTAGAAAAAGTTATGGCTAAGATACTACAACTAGGTTCTACGAAAATCACACTGACAACAACATAGTTCAACAATTTATCCCTAATCCTCTTGATCTTGAAGATTTTCATGTTATCACAAGAGATGAAATCGATAATTGGTACAAAAAAATGCATACGAGTTTGGTGGCTTTGAGCGGTACAAAAGCTTAAGAAAGAAGATGGAAGTTGTGATCATAATCATGCCATTAAACCCAATAAATGTTAATGTTCCCTTTAGCCTCACCGCAAAGATACATTTGATGCACCCTAATAATCAAATTCCAAACCCTAATATGCATCATTAAAAAAGATAGATAGAAGATATGCATCGACTTAATGACATAGTTAATGAGAACCACTCTCTCTTCCAAACTAACATGTGTATTACTCCACGAGTTTAATACTTTTGAGGTAAGGTTGATGAGGGGTTTCCATGTTTACACTCTATGAGGGTTAATTCCAACAGGAAGGGCAAGTAACTGAAATGAAAGATCTTCTTCTTGTAGTGCAAAGTGACTTCCACCATAGATGTAGTATCCAAAGCAACATTAACCACAATAAGGGTGTTCTTAAAGAAATTCAGCCGCACACCCGAAACTAACTTAAAACCAATGAGGATTGTTTTAATGACCCCAATAATTCTTAATGGTACCATATCTCGATATAAAAGTATTATCTGTGTACTATAAATATGAAACAATTAAATATGAGGTTCAAAGCCTTAAAACCCGAGAAAAGACCAAGCTCTACCTCCCTGCCAAAAATGTCACAAAAACCCTCAACAATATAAGAACACAAGAAAGGGGCAAGAAGGTCCCCTTGGTTGAGCCCCTATAAATATTAATTACCAAATAAATGCATGCACCCAAGCACACTGGTGCTCTCTGAAGCCAAATCCTTCCATCATATCATTGAGGAAGCTCCAACTAACAGAATTGGAAACCTTCTTGAATTCAACTTTGATGATAAGACAATACTTTTTCTCTTTCTAGCCAAATTCATAAGCTCATTCACCGCCACTATCTCATCCTTTAACTATATGTTTTTTGATAAAAACGGTTTGGTTAGGAGAGATGAACCTGTCCACAATTGAGAATAATCTACCCACTAAAACCTCAAACACTCGTTTATAAATATAACCAATAAGATAGATAAGTAATAAATCCCTCAACAAAATAGTATCAACCTTCAGGATCAACGCTACAAAGTAAGATGAAAAAGTGTGGGACAAGAGGCAAAAAAAAAATAACTGATTGAACACAGTTCACACATTGGTTCTAATTAGAGGCAATAATCTCTTGATAAACTAATAGTTGAAATTGTTTGGAAACTGATGTATGAAGGCTTTTTAAGTCACTTGCAATCCTGTTTTCTCATTCTAGGTTGAGCGCTTGCTAACCCTAGTGTTTTCGAATGTGTCAGGTGGTATCAAAGCAAGTTTTATCCTATTTCTTTTTGTAACTTGATCAGCCATGAGAGATTCACTGGTGACCAGAGAAGATCTTGAGGGAATTACTGTGGCATTTACTGCTTTGACAAAACAAATGGCGAATTTAGAAAATCAGGTGAACAATGCCAACAACAACGGGAATCAATAAAGAGACAAGGGAGGAGAACATGTTAGGGTTTCGCGGAGTGGAATCAATCATCGTGTTTTTATTGTTGAAAATATGAATTCTAAAGAAGAAGAACCCTACGAGGAAGAGGTAGTTGATAATGGGTGTCGACATAACCATGATTATCAAGTGAAGGTTGATATTCCATTATTCCATTATCAAAGTGACCTGAAAGATCAATGATAATGCTTATATGGTAGCTCTCCCGAATTTCATGAATATATCCAATACTTTCAATGTTGGTAACATTCATGAATATGAGGGTTTATTTCTTCTATTTATTTATGTTTTGGATTAAAATTCCATTACGGTTTCTTTTTCTATATCTAAACACTATTGAGAGTGTCAGTCAAGATTATCTTTGATTTAATAAAATTTAGTATTTTCTTTATCTGGTGGATTCCAGAGTTTATCTGACAGGTTTTATGCTTGCAATCCTGTGTTCTCATTCTAGGTTTACATCTTGTTAATCCTTAGTGTTTCCAACTACGTCAGAATTAGACTCTTATTACCATGACTGTGGACTTCCATCACGTCGATATCAATGGGAAGGTACATATTAGAAATAAGATATTTATCATTGGGAGAGATCTAACGAAATCGAACACCAACCAAAGTAAGTCTATCAAAAAAAGATCTAAAAATTTATTAGTAAAATACCCCACAACCTCCTTCCTCACCTAGATAATGTTGGAACACAAAAAAATTTAGGTTTTTGAAAGAGGGATAAGAAGTTAAGAGATTCTTGTGTAATTGATGGTGATAATATTTTCTTTATTGATCACATACAGTGTTTCTCACACAATGTGTTCCTTTTCATGTTACAAGTTTATGTACGAATTATATCCAGAAGTTACACACATGGGGTATTTATACACAAAGATAACTAACTAACTTGTGCTCCAAGTATTCCTAGTCAAAATCCCTTCAAATGAGCTTGTGACTTCCCTTCATCAACACATCTTTGACTACACTTCTACGCATAGCTTCAATCTTAGCATAACTACTGATTGAAAACATAATTCAACTGTTAGTCGAAACACTTCGACTTCCAGTTGAAAACTCAACTTAAATAGAAAGCTTTGAAATGCAACCAACACCCCCCAATTCATATGATAACGAGAAATCGTATCGTGTTTCTAAGGTTATTTCACATGTTATCCGTCTATATTTTATGTATTTTATCGCCTTTTACTTCTTTTTTATTTGTTTTGCAGTTGTTAGCCGATTTCATTGGAGATTTGGAAGCCTTGTGAAAAAGGAGCGAAAAAGGAGCTAAAGAGGAGCAAAGGAGTTGGATTTGGCCATTCTAAGCAAATGGCATTCGCCACCTGCTAGATGGTGTTCACCATTGAACTGCCTGCCACGTCATTTAATGATCAAGGCAATGGCGTTCGCCATTGCCCTAATGGCATTCGCCATTTCCCTAATGGCGTTCACCATTGTCATGTAGAAACAGAACTGCGCCTAATGGGCAGTTCTAGGCAGTTTTCTCAACCCCCACTTCCTCCACTAGGTCTGCACGTTCCAAGTGGTTGCCAAGGGTCTGAACTTTATATATAAGGCCATTTTTGGAGTGTTGACCATCCATCGAATTTGCGCGGAAGCTCTGCCAAAATTTCTTCTTAGTTTTAGGCAGAAAATTACCTGGAAAGTGACAATAACTTACATCGAGGGATTGTCACACCTATTTAATTTTTGTATCGTTTGTACTTTTGATAAAGAATAAGCTTGTCGCGACTTTCAAGTTCAATTTAATTCAAGTTTCATTTTACGTAATTTTAGGTTTTTTTAACCACTTTTAATATTTGTATACTTCACAGTTTTTCATTACTTGCATGCCATGTTATTCCCAGTTTTAAATGCTTTGATCATGTTATTTTTAATTAAAATTATGTCTTGCTAATTCTGTTTGAGTCCGGCATATGATTCACTCTCGTTATCGACGAGACTTAGTATAAATAATAGGCGTGATTATATGATTTATTGTATGTTTTATCGAGTTGAAACATTCGATGTTATCAGCTGTTCAACAAAACCAATTTTCAGGTAGTCCTACAGACGATCCTAACTTACATTTGTCAGTGTTTGTGCAGTATGCAGACACAGTGAAAGCAAATGGTGCCAGTCAAGAAGCGATTAGAGTACGTATTTTCCCTATTTCCTTAAGAGATAGAGATAGAGCTTGGCTCCAGTCTCTACCTTCAAACTCTGTAACCACATGGGACGAGTTGAAGAAAGTCTTCTTATCTCGATATTTTCCACCAAGAAAAACAGTTATGCTAAGAGCTCAAATCAATGGATTTAAGCAAAAAGACACTTAATCTCTTTTCGACGCTTGGGAAAGATACAAGGATATGATGCGACTTTGTCCACACCATGGACTTGAAGATGGCTGATTATACATAATTTCTACAATGGTTTGTTGTATAACACTAAGATGAATTTAAGCACTGCTGTTGGCGGTGCTCTAATGGAAAAACCGTATGACGAAGCTTATGAACTCATAGAGAATGTGGCTCAAAATCATTTCCAATGGGGAGGTGAACATGATGCTATAGAAAAACTAACTCCGAAAGGTGGAATGTATGAAGCTAATGGCATAGACCGCGTCGATGCTAAAGTTGATGCGCTTACTCAAAAGATTAAAAGCTTGGCCATAACACCAACATCTATCGTAGCTGTTATGACACCAAACTGTGAATCATGTGGAACCTCTGAGCACACTAATGTTGATTGTCAGTTATTGGTTGGTGTTCCCACCGACCAAATAAACTATGCTCAAGGAAACCCATATTCAAACACTTACAATCCTGGTTGGAGAAACCATTCGAACTTTTCCTATAAAAGTAACAATGCTATGTTTCCACCAAACCTAGCACCTGCTATTCCACCTAGCTATCAGAAAGGATCCCATGTTGCTCCACAAGCACCTAGAAAGTCAAATCTGGAGATCATGATGGAAAACTTTATGAATACCCAAGCTCAACAAAATAAATAATTTGTAAATCATAATGCTCATACGAGTGAACTGATGAAACAATTGTCAAATAAGTTTGATGCTATGGATACCAAAACAAAATGTTAGAAACCAAAATCTCCCAAGTAGCCCAACAACAAGCCGCAATAGAAGCCCCAGCTGGAGCATTTCCTGGTCAACCACAACCAAACCCAAAAGTCCATGCTAACACTATCACACTTAAAAGTGGAACAAAATTAGATGAACCAATTGACTCGAGAATCAAAATTCTGGTAAGGGAACCGAAAAGGTAAACAAACCAACCAATGATGGAAAAGAAGACGAAAGTGGAAAGGCAAAAGATAAAGAACCACCTTATGTGCCTCCGCCACCATACAAACCACCTATACCTTATCCCCAAAGACTTGTTAAGTCCAAAAATGAAGGACAATTCAAGAAATTCTTAGAACTTCTGAAGCAACTTAATATCACTATACCACTCACAAAAGCCATTATGCAAATGCCTTCATATGCTAAATTCCTTAAAGAGATTCTATCCAACAAGAAAAAGCTTGAGGATGATGAAACAGATATGCTTATCGCCGATTGTAGCGCTATTATTCAAAATAACATGCCTCATAAACTGAAAGACCCAGGTAGTTTTCCATACCATGTGTAATCGGAAAGTTTATCATAGACAAAGCTATATGCGATTTAGGAGCCAGTGTTAGTTTAATGCCCTTATCCACGTGCGAAAAACTCAATCTAGGAGAATTAAGACCAACAAAGATGCCTCTACAACTAGCTGACCGCTCTATTAAATTTCCAGTGGGTATGCTAGAGAACGTTCTCGTTCGTATAGGATAATTCTATATTCCCACCGACTTTGTAATAATGGATATAAAGGAGGATTTCCACATCCCTATTATTTTAGGAAGACTCTTTTTAGCCACAACCGGAGCCATCATAAATGTGAAGAAAGGTAAGCTAACATTTGAAGTTGGAGAAGAAAAAGTTGAATTTCTCTTAGCTAAATTCCTACAAGCACCAGCTATAGACGAATCATGTTGTTTCTTAGACGTCATCGACGAATGTGTGAAAGAAATGGAGACGGAACCATCTAATTATACTGAAGTACTGAAGATCCCAACACCTCCTATATTCGAAAACGATAATTGGCGTGAGCCCTACGTAGATGACAGTCTGAGAGAATGTCTAGCACTAACAACAAATCCAATGCCATGCCCAATGAAACCTTCAATAGAACTCAAAACACTACCCAATGATCTAAGGTATGAATTCCTAGATACCGAGCTTGAAAGACCAGTTATAGTCAATTTTGACTTAGGACAGATAGAAACTTAAAAAGTTACTCCATGTCTTAAGAAAATATCCAACAGCTCTAGGCTATAACATTTCCGACTTAAAAGGAATAAGTCCCTTTATATGTATGCATCGTATTATGCTAGAGGAGGACTGTAAAACCTCTAGAGAGAATAAGAGAAGAGTAAATCCTATCTTGAGTGATGTAGTAAAAAAGGAGGTACAAAAGCTATTAGAAGCAGAAGTTATATACTCGATATTCAACAGTAATTGGGTCAGCCTGATACATGTCGTTCCAAAGAAGGGAGGTGTTACCGTTGTTAGTAATGAGAAGGGAGAATTCGTAGCAAAAAGAACTCAAACTGGATGGAGAATATGCATAGACTATAGAAAATTAAATAAAGTCACTCGTAAAGATCACTTTCCATTACCTTTCATTGATCAAATGCTTGAACGACTGGCTAAACATTCTCACTTCTGCTATTTAGACGGATACTCAGGATTCTTTCAAATTCTTATCCATCCTGATGACCAAGAAAAGACTACTTTCACATGTCTTTATGGTACATTTGCCTATCGACAATGTCATTTGGACTGTGTAATGCCCCTACAACATTTCAGAGATGCATGATGTCGATCTTTGCTGATTTTACAGACAACATAATGGAAGTATTTATAGATGACTTCTCTGTTTGGGGACAAAGCTTTGAAAGATGTCTTTCGAACCTAGAAATGGTACTTGAGAGATGCGTTAAGGTCAATCTTGTATTAAATTGGGGAAAATGCCATTTCATGGTCCGACAAGGAATTGTACTTGGACATGTCGTATCCGATCGAGGGATTGAAGTGGATAAAGTAAAAATCGAGATTATAGAACATCTTCAACCTCTGGAAAATGTTAGAGAAATTCGCGGTTTCTTAAGACACGGCGGTTTCTACCGACGATTCAATAAGGATTTCTCTAAAATAACTAAACCACTAACGGGCTTAATAATGAAAGACGTTGAACTCATATTCGACGAAGAGTGCTTAAAAGCGTTTGAACATCTGAAAAATGCTTGTATTACCACACCCATTATGAAACCACCCGATTGGAATAAGCCATTTGAGATAATGTGTGACGCTAGTGATTATGCCGTTGGCACTGTCTTAGGACAAAGAGAAGATAAAAAGTTTCATGCTATTTATTATGCAAGTAGAACCCTAGATAATACGCAGATGAACTACGTCACCACAGAAAAAGAAGTCCTAGTTGTTGTGTTCGCTTTAGATAAATTTTGTTCCTACTTAGTAGGAGCAAAAATAATTGTCTATATCGACCACGCCGCAATTAGATACCTGTTAAGTAAGAAGGATGTTAAACCAATACTTTTAAGATGGATTCTACTCTTACAAGAATTCGATCTAGAGATCAAAGATAAGAAAGGCACCGAGAACATGGTAGAAGATCATCTCTCTAGGATTGAGGATCTAAAACCTGAACAAGTGCCCATCAATAACGATTTTCCTTACGATCGACTTGTAGCCCAGTTAGAAAACAAAACCAAGACAACTGAATGCTCTTTAATGTATAATGACCCAGAAACTAATGAAGTTGTGGAATCTATTTGCACCAAGACCGTCCTGCCATGGTATGTTGACTTTGTCAACTACTTAGCCGCTAAAGTGCTTCCACCAAACTTAACATACCAGCAAAAGAAGAAATTAGTCCATGATCTTAAACATTATTATTGGGATGAACCACTACTTTTCAAGTGAGGCACCGATGGTATTTTCCGTCGATGTTTCCCTGAATCATAACTAAATGATATCATATCTCACTGCTACTCTGCATCCTATGGAGGGCACGCAAGCACCTCGAAGACTTGTGCGAAGATCTTACAATATGACCTCTTTTGGCCTAATCTATGGAAAGAGGTCCACATCGCGATTAAAAATTACGATCGGTGCCAACGCACTGGCAATATCTCTAGATGCGATGAGATGCCACTAAGAGGTATCTTAGAATTATAAGTCTTTGATGTCTGGGGTATAGATTTCATGGGTCCTTTTCCATCTTCTTTTGGTAATGGTAACAAATACATACTCGGTCCAGTGGATTACGTATCAAAATGGATCGAGGCAGTAACCTCTCCCACTAACGATGCACGAGTAGTAATTAAACTTTTCAAAAATTAAATCTTCCCTAGATTCGATGTACAAATACTCGTAATTAGCGACGGAGGATCTCACTTCATTTCCAAAATCTTTGAAAGATCGTTGCTTAAATATGGAGTCTGACACCATGTAGTAATGCTATATCACCTTCAAACAAGTGGGCAAGTTGAAGTTTCCAATAGAGAAATCAAACAAATATTAGAAAAAACCGTTGCAACTTCTAGAAAAGATTGGTTTGCATAACTTCATGAAGCTTTGTGGGCTTCTAGGACAACTTACAAAACCTCGATAGGAACAACACAATTCAAACTAGTTTATGGTAAATCATGTCACCTGCCTGTGAAACTCGAGCATAAAGATTATTGGGCAATTAAGACCCTTAACATGAATTACACAGCTGCAGGCAAGAGAAGAATTTTGGATATCCATGAATTAGAAGAACTTAGATTATATGCCTATGAGAATGCCCGTATTTATAAGGAAAGAACCAAACAGTGGAAAGATAAACGAATTACAAGGTGAGACTTCAATGAGGGTGACATAGTCCTTCTCTTTAATTCTCGACTCAAATTATTTCCAGAAAAACTTTGTTCTAGATGGTTAGGCCCTTTTGAGGTCACGAGAGCTTTCCAAAGCGGAGTTGTGGAAATAAGAAGTAAAATTAATCAACCATTCATTATAAACGGGCAGCGATTTAAGCACTACCACAATGTAGAAAATAAGGATTTATGCATGAGCTACAAATTAGAAGAGTTTCCTCTCTTTCAAAAGATTAACATCGTCCCAAATAAATGTCGAGCTCCCGACATTAAATGAAGCGCTACGTGGAAGGCAACCCATGATCTTTAGTCTTTATCATTTCTTTTTAGTTGTTTTTATTTTCATTTTTATTTTTTATTCCATGTTTGTTTTTAATTTTTTTTCTCTCTTTTCTCTATTATTACTATTACTATTATTATTACTAACTATTCTAACGCTTCCATGCGGTACCTTTTACTAATAGTATAACCTTTGTTTACTTTCAGGCTAACATAACTTATGATAGCTTATCACTAACTTAGGAGTATGGAGCCTGTTGACAATATGGAGGTTATATTTAAGAGCGAAAATCAGAGGCGCCTTTTTGACATGTTAGCACAGAGGGAAATGGCACTTTCTATATATCCTGATGGATTGATCCTGACTACCTTAGGATTAAGAGATAATGTTATGTATCTTCTCAACCAAGTAGGTTGGGATAATTTTACTATGAGGAAGAGGTATAGCCCATACCGTAGGCTCACCCTTGAATTCCTGAGTTCCCTGTATTATGACCCTAACAGAGGAATAAGATTTGGTAGAGGCCTGGCTACATTTAGGCTCTTCGGAACCAAGTACCATTTCCCCCACCGTGAGATGGCTGAGTTACTAGGATTTCCTAGTGGCCCTGATGCATACACCATTGCCCCTGATGATGCCTTTACAGACCTGGACCTTAACTTTTTCTGGGGAACCATAACCGGAAATTATCATCCTGAACCTCACACCATGTTTTCTGAAAATATCCACAACCCTCATGTCCGCTACTTCCATAAAATCCTTGCTCATACCCTGTTCGGCAAGGAAGAAAACATAACCTCTGTTTCTAGAGACGAACTTTTTATCACCACTGTGCCTCCCAAGGGAGACCAGTGAATGTTGTTGCCTTTATGTTAGCAAACCTCGACAAGAATGCTCGAGAAACCCACGGTACTATTATCATTAGTGGGTTAGTAACCATGATTGCTGATGCTTTAGGCCTTAGATACCCACTTAACCGCTTACATGCTTTTGGAGGTAACCGTCCCATGCACCTAGACTTCTGTTTCAACCGAGACATCATTGCCAATTTAGGATCGACAGAGTTTGAGTTGTTGATTGATAACGAAGTAGTCCGGAACTTTACACTTCCAAACCATGAGAAAACAAATGTCCATGATCGTGATAACATGTTTTACAACTCAGAGGGCCAAAGTGAGTCTCCTACACCTCATGATAGCCCTCAACATTATGAGAGCCCATAAGCCATTTTCCCCGATGCTAATTCACACGCCTTTGGTGCACATCATGTTGTTCCTCCTGTTGATTTCGACACCGCTATACATGCTCTGCAATCTGAAGTTGATTTCATTAGAGGAGAAGTAAATTCTCTTCGAGTGTATCTCCTCGGATTTATGGATGTTATTAATGAGCAGTTCGATCATGTTTTCTAGCAAGTTCATTCCTTGCAACGCTCTTTTGGACCGAAGTGATGGCTAGTGTTGATCGATTGCACTAGAGTTTCCCTGTTTTCTAGTTTAGTATTCTTAATTGTCATCGGTATTTTCCCTTTGTTGTTAATTTTCAATTTGTGTTTACTTTACCGTCGATATATTGACGTGACATGTGTTACTACTATCTTTAATTAATGTAATTTCCATTTCAGTCAATTATTTTATTTAATCGCTTATTATTTTAGTTCTTGCAAATTTTATGCTTCTTAATTATGGCTATTAGTTTTAATTATTTTCACTAACTGTTTTATAGCTTTAGAAGCATTTACCTGCAGTAATCTTAAGAAAAAACTAAAAAATTGTGCATTTTAGGTTAATGGCGTCCTCCATTATGCTAATGGCGTTCGCTATTAGCTTAGAATATAAATCCCATCAATTTTGGAAAATGGCGTTCTCCATATGCCTAATGGCGATCGCCATATTAGGAAAACATACCATGTTTCTTTCTTTTCCTTTCCCTCCTGCACGTTTTTCCAATACCCTTCATTTAAATCTCCTAAACTTCATACTCTAAACATATATAACTCCAACCCTTCAACTCCCAACCATTCCACTTCTTCCAAATCATTATAAAATCCACAAACACCCATTTTCTAACTTCACAATCCTTTCCTCTCGCTCTTCTCTCCTCACAACACCCATAACATTTTCTTCCAATTTCTCTTCCCCTTCGTTCAACATGCCTCCTAGAGTAATTAGACCAAGAAGAGAGATTGACTATATGGGAATTGCATTCGCTGAGGGAATCGATGGAGAAAATCAAAGGAGCAGATACCACAAACTTTTCAAAAGGGACGTCTTAGCGATGTGATACCCCGATGATGCTTCCCTTCGTGATTTGGGTTTATTTTGCAGTGTCCATTGGATGCTTAATAACCTAGGTATGTCTCAATTTTTCTCTTTAACTAATCCTACCTATATTCGACTTACCTACGAGTTCTTAAGTTCTTTTCGATACACCACCCCTATAGGAGGATTACGTACCACTGTCACTGTCGACTTTAGGATGTTCAATAGAAGTTACGATATTAGTCAAAACCAAAGGGCCGAGTTATTTTCGTTTCCTTATGGAGACGAGTATGCTTTCCAACACCCTTTAGAGAGGGAATGGGAATCCAACGCTCTCGACTTTTGGCAGCAACTAACGGATAAAACCACCACCGACTGGGAAGGTCTTAAAGCTACCACTATTCATAACCCAACCATTAGGTATTTGCACCGCATTTTGACTAGCGCTATATTTGATCGAGAAAATACCGGAAACGTAAACTCTAGATACCTTTTCCTTATTTATTGTGCCTTATCTGAAACAAAAGTTAACCCAACATCATTCTTATTAGCATACTTTTAGTCCATTAGTGTTCAGACAGGAGGCCTTATTTGTGTTGGAGGGCTGATTATTTCTATAGCCCTTGCACTGAACTTAAGCACGGAGTTGGCTACGCTTGAGCCGTTAGAGACTCCTTTTGTCGAACTTGACTATTTCCGTAGCATGCGCCTTATCAAGAATAAACCAGATGGCAAATATTTTCTCA
This sequence comes from Lathyrus oleraceus, assembly GCF_024323335.1. Taxonomy (NCBI): domain Eukaryota; kingdom Viridiplantae; phylum Streptophyta; class Magnoliopsida; order Fabales; family Fabaceae; genus Lathyrus; species Lathyrus oleraceus. The sequence continues at coordinate 476,352,312 of NC_066580.1, read as the reverse complement.
TGATCAGTAACCGAGAGGTTAGGGGGGTTACTTTACCTTGCGCCGCATGCATCGATGTGCGAATGAGCGCTAATTGGACTTTTGATCTTCTCGTCCCTGAGCCTGATCATATGGAGAAAGATGCTCCCCAGGCTAGCGCCCATGTACACACCAAACATGCTTTTCCTAACTCTTTTTTAGGTACCTCATTCGGATATCAGCCCCGCGAGGAGTATGACTACACCGCCATGAGGACAACTCTTGATGACATCCTAAGTGAGCTTAGACATCATAATGATGTTGATGCGGACTGTGACGTCCTACTTAGGAATATTCAGAGGCAGCAGGACGAGATGATGATCTCCATTAATCAAATCAGAGAGACTCAGCTTGACTTTGTCGAGAGGACCGAGCTCAACATGGGTGACCTCACTGAGCAGATGAACAAAGTGCACATGGAAGTGTCAGGTATGAGGGAGTACATACAACATGTGCCCCATCCTGCGTTTGGTAAAGGAGGTATTGAATGACACAAAGGTCGTGGCCGACATCGCAGAGCCCCCTACCAGGTTTTATTACTCCTTTCTCCGCCTTGCACTGAAACATTGAGGACAATGTTTGGTTAAAGTATTGGGGAAGAGCTTTACTGCTTTACTTTTCTATTATTTACTTTTCTGTTATTTACTATTTCATTTTTCTACCGCTTTACTTTTCTATTATTTACTTTTCTGTTATTTACTGTTTTATTTTTCATTTTCATTGTTTTCCTAGTTAGTTCTTTTTAGATTTTGGTCGAGTCATACATGTCATGTTGAGTCCTATTGCATGATATTTTTATTTTGTTTGAAAATTCCCTTAGTATAGTCTGTTTCTCAATTTTAGGCCTTGTTAGATAGACTTGGGAAAGTGTCGATAATATCGGTACCGTCCTAACACCCTAAACTCCCTATGTATGCGACATTGATTTGAATAACCATTATGCCAAGACCTTAATTCTGAGTTTCTTTAAGTAGCCCCTTGAGTAGTTTATACTAGCAGTTATCACCATCCTAATGCACACATGAGTAAGGAAGTCAATGCAAAAAAGTGTATGATCTCAAGCCCAAAAATAAAAAAAAATACATATAATGAATAAAATCTATGATAAGATTTGTCCCTTCTAAGTTAGGTGATCCTCACCCGATCATTTATCCCAATGGTACGGACTCTAAAAAAAGTCAGTTGATACCTAAGCAAAATTTGCTAAGTAAGGGCGAAAAAGTTAAAAACAAGATCATAGTCACTAACAGGTTCACCTGCCTTGAATGTGTATGGATAACGGGCTTAATGTGATTGTGCTAGAATGAAAAAGAGGTTGAAAAAGAACAAAGAATGTAGGTCGAGATATAATGTCGTGATTCAAATTGGTTTTGCATTGGGGGAATTTTCGTCCGTGTATATACGGATGTGCGTCACTACGATATCCTTGTTAATGTTATCTAGTACCTATTTATCTAGCATTAGCCTAGCAGTCTTGTACTACTTAGAGTTTCGTCGTTCCTATGTTTCAGACATTGTACTTAATTGTTTTTTATTGCGCGTTGGGTGACTGCTTGAGGACAAGCAACAGTCTAAGTATGTGGGAGTTTGATAACGAGAAATCATATCGTGTTTTTAGGCTTATTTTACATGTTATCCCTCCATGCTTTTATGTATTTTATCTCCTTTTACTCCCGTTTTTGTTTTGTTTTGCAGTTGTTAGCCGATTTCATTGGAGATTTGGAAGCCTTGCGGAAAAGGAGCGAAAAAGGAGCTAAAGAGGAGCAAAAGAGTTGGATTTGGCCATTCTGAGCAAATGGCGTTCGCCACCTGCTAGATGGCGTTCGCCATTGAATTATCCGCCACATCATTTAATGATCAAGGCAATGACGTTCACCATTGCCCTAATGGCGTTCGCCATTGTCATGCAGAAACAGAACTACGCCTAGTGGACAGTTCTAGACAGTTTTCTCAACTGCCACTTCCTCCACTAGGTCTGCACGTTCCAAGTGGTTGCCAAGGGTCAAAACTCTCTATATAGGGCCATTTTTGGAGTGTTGACCATCCATCGAATTCGCGCGGAAACTATGTCAAAATTTCTTCTTAGTTTTAGGCAGAAAGTTACATGTAAAGTGACAATAACTCACATCGAGGGATTGTCACACCTATTTAATTTTCGTATCGTTTGTACTTTGGATTAAGAACAAGCTTGCCTCCATTTTCAAGTTCGATTTAATTCAAGTTTCATTTTACGTAATTTCAAGGTTTTTTCACCGCTTTTAATATTTGTATGCTTTACCGTTTTTCATTACTTACATGTCATGCTATTCTCAGTTTTAAATGCTTTGATCATGTTATTTTTAATTAAAATTATGTCTTGCTAATTCTGTCTAAGACCGGCGTATGAGTCCCATCGTTATCGACGGGACTCAGTAGAAATAATAGGTGCGATTATATGATTTAATTATGTTCTGGCTTTAGTTTCCAAATGTGTGTTTTATTGTTTTGGCACTAGAGTGAAGAACAAATCAAGGTTCAGTCCGATAGCGCGAGCGTGTGAGAAAGGAAATAGATAGTGGAAACTAGGCATCGATTCTAAAAATAGCGAGAGCGCTTTAGGCATCGTTTGAGATCTCATTTACTTTCAAACGCTTTCTAATTAGAACGGGCGAGCGAGAGAAAAATCCTGTGGTTAGGAGGTATGGTCTTTGTCGATAGCGCGAGAGTGTGAGACGAGACCTTTAAGTTGATATTTTCTACATAACGTAATAGAGTCTTATTTAGTGCCCGAGTTCTACCTAAACCCTTAGGAACACAGAATCCATATTTCGGGCTCGTTTTATCATAACTTTTAAACCTTTAGAAATTAGTATTTTTATTCTCGTTTGTAACCTTATAACCTTTAGCCTTAGCTTTGCACTGCAACGATAGGTAACATTAGTTTGACTATTAGTCTATGTGGGTTCGATAATCTTTTAAAACTACACGATAGACTGTGCACTTGCAATCATCATCCGACAAACACGTCTGGACGCGATCATCATACTTTTTAAACTCCTCATTCAATGGGCTTCTTAAATTCGTCGAGCCTTGTCTTCTTCAATGGCTTTGTAAGCAAGTCTGCTAATTGCACTTTTGACTTGCAATAGTCAAGCTCAATCTTTTCTTTATTTACTTGAGATCTCAAAAAGTGATACCTCATTTCGATGTGCTTGCTCCTTCCATGACACATATGATGGTTGACTAAGTCGATAACTGGTTTGTTATCTACAAACAACTTCATCTTCTTCGACTTAATCACTTTCAATTCTTCCAGCAACATTTCAACCGATAAGGCTTAACGAGCTGCATAGGACGCCGCCACATACTATTATTCACACAATGAAAAAGTCATTATCTCTTGCTTCCTCGAGCTCCAAGAGATTGGTACCAATCATGAGTATGTAGTCTGCAATAAAGAAATAATAAAAAAAATAGTGATTGAGTTAGTAGTTGGTTATTTATTAAAAGTTAGTGAGAGAAAGTTTGATTAATAATTATAATTAATTAAAATAATAATAATAATAATAATGAATAAATATTGATAAATGAAATTATTTAACTAACCTTAATTTTGACACTAACTTAATTCAATGATTTAACAACTTCTATATAAGATAAATTCTCTCAAGATCAAAATTAGTAGGACCTTTTCACTCCTACTCTTATTGGTTATGGTTCCATAAAGACCTCAAGTTTTATCTTTTCACCTTGTTCATAGAAGAAAAAATTTATTATATAGGGTACAATACACCTCTATTTCATTTATGCAGTAATAGATATATTAAATGATAAACATTTTATTATTTTGTAAACTTTTATAGTGGAACATTCATGAAGGGTGTGGAGCGAAATTCAACTCGTACAGTTGTTTACTTAGTCAAGGGGTTCAATTATTCAAACTAGAATAGAAAATAATTTTTGTTCGCCATCAACCGAACTATACCTGTGACTAAAATAAATGTGCATGTATGGTTTCAATAGGAAAAACATTATTATTAAACGTAGGGTTGTTGCTCAAATTGTGTAAGTACTAATGTTATTTTTAATAGAAACTTGGGTCTTTGAGAAATAAAGTTGAGATAATATAATTATGGAATATAAAATATTTAAATTCTTTTACTAGATATCAAATTTTTTCTAAAAAGTGATTAACTTATTCTTTTTCATTGTAGAAAAAAAAAGATTTTTTTTTTATAAGTGAGGTTATTAGAGATTAGTGTTAAGGTTGGTTGAAATTATATACATCGAAAAAGTTTTACATTGTTTAATTTTGGAAAAGAATTGAAAGTCCAAAATTATGTATAAAATTTAAGTTTTTTTTTTCAAGATGCATCAATCAAAAATATTTTAATTTTGTATTTGATTTTTTTTATTCTCTTATACTTTTGTATTAAAGTGTTGTGAGATGTAATTAAATATTTGTTTTAGAGAGTGTGAGTGTACTGAGGCCTGAACTGAACTGATTGAGGATATATTATGTATTGTAACAACTGGTAGTCTATTAACAACAACAGTGATTTTTTCTCCGATTTTAAAGTTTTCACGTCATGTTCTTGTGTTGTAATTGTGTTTTTTTCCTAGTGCATATAAGCACAAGCAAGAGCTTCTCAATGTATAACAATTAACATAACATTTCCTAGCGCGCACACACACACACGCACACACGCACGCACGCGCACACACACACACACACACACACACGCACACACGCACACACACACGAACGCACGCACACGCGCACGCACGCACGCACGCACACACACACACAGAACAAACAAAACACAAGATTGGTGAAATTTGGAAAGTGTGTGTGTGTGTGTGTGTGTGTGTGTGTGTGAGAGAGAGAGAGAGAGAGAGAGAGAGAGAGAGAGAGAGAGAGAGAGAGAATTATATAGAACAAACAAAACACAAGATTGGTGCAATTTGGAATGAGTAAATTGAGAGAGAGAGAGAGAGGGTAATTTCATTAGCTAGGGTGAGAGTGCATCCTACACATTTATATAGATATTACACAATGATTGGAATTGAATTTGACCAAGTATAATAGCAGAAAATCAAAAAACTCGGGCTCGTAATTGGTTACGCCAAAGTGGGTAACCAGTTACACATTCAAAAACCAGAATTCTTTGCTACTGAACTGCATATTTGCATTTGAATTATCACTCGGACTTCAACACACCACCTTAATTCAAGTGTTGCAAGTCTACCATCCATATGCTCATCTTCAACCTCTTGAAAACATCTTTTGTGACTCCCTTTGTCAATAAATCAACAACTTGATCCTCGTTTATGCAGTATTTCAATCGTAACCTCCATTCACCAACCAGTTCCCTAAAATAGTGGAACATCATCTCGATGTACTTTTTCCTTCCATGTGAAATTGGGTTTTAGCAATATTAATCACGAAAACATTGCCAACTAAGAGTGTGACAATCTCACCCTCACTGTTGCCCAACTCCTCCAATAGACTCATAATCCATACGGCTTGGCACGCGCATAACGAAGCGACAATATACTCAGCCTTAAAAGATAAGAGTGCAACTACTTATTCCATCTTTGAACACCAAGAGGTTGGTGTTGCACCAAACATAAAGATGTATCCAATTGTAGACTTTTGGTCATCTTTATCTTAGCATCAGTTAGAATCGGTAAAACCGAGCAAATTGCATTTTCTACATGTGTCCGCTGTGGGGAAAAAGTATTCTGCAGCCAACAGAACAATTGAAATAACACATGATCCTCTTGAGTGCTACCATATGAGACACCTTTGGTCTCTCTATATGAATCTACTCACAATACCGACACTAAACGCTAAGTTTGGTCACGTATTGCACAAGTAACGCAAAGATCCAATAAACCTCCTAGATCGATTTGGATCAATATCTTCTTCATTCTTAGACAATTTCAACCTTGGTTCAGTTGGAGAAATGACAGCATTACAATGCTCAATTTCACACTTTTTCAATATCTCAAGAGCATATCTCCTTTGACGCATGAGCAACCCAATTTTGGACTTGTGGAACTCAATGCCAAGGAAAAAAGTCATGAGACCAAATATTGTCATCTCAAATTCATGCATAAGTTCACTCCTGAACTTTGAAATGCACTCACCATTTTTGCCTGTGATCAATACATCATCCACATGTAGACAAAGAATGATTACTCATTCACTAGCATCTGTATTCACATATACTCCATGCTATTATACACATTTATTGAAGCCAATGTCATTTAGGAAATCATCAATTCTTCTATTCCAAGCTCTTGGAGCTTGCTTCAAACCATATAGCCTTTTCTTCAACTTGTAGAATTTCAGCTCTTGGTCTTTCACAACAAAAGCAGGGGGTTGTCCTACATACACCTCCTCCTCAAGTGGTCCATTCAAAAATGCGGATTTGATATCCATTTGGTAAATAGGCCAACTATGGTTATGAGCAATACCAACAACAAGCCTAATGGTTTCAATCATAGCAACCAGTGAAAATACCTCCTTAAAGTTTATACATTTTCTTTGTAAAAATTATTTAGCCACTAATCTAGCCTTATGCTTGATTATCTCACCCTTAGGATTTGCCTTTATTTTGAACACCCATTTCACACCAATTACCTTCTTCCTTTTTGGTAAATCAAATATCTCCCAAGTATTGTTTTTCTCAATGGATTCCAACTCCTCTTTCATAGCACAGATCCACTTTGGAACACTTAAAGCCTCCTCCGCATTAACGGGTTCAGATTCGACCATAAGTGTAAATTGGACGAAATCACCATCATCATTGACCTTATTGTTAGGAAACAACTCGCAATCTTGGAGTCTTTAAGGTAAACCCCTTTGCCTTGTTGACCTCTTACCATTTCCTTCATCACGAGCTTCGACGACATGCTGCTATGTACTTCCTACAACCTCAGAATCCAAAGTTTTAAACCTATAACCGGTTACAGAATTCTGGTAACCGGTTACAGCCTACTGGTAACTGGTTACAGCCTGCTGGCAATCGGTTACGCCTTATTTCAACTACTTCATTTCATCGATCACCATATCCGACTAATTATGATCCTCCTATTAACAACATCAAACAATTTTTAACCACCGGTAGAGTGATATCGAACAAGAATCATCACCTCCCCCTTGTCATCCAACTTCTTTCTAAGTTGAACTGGATCATGTCGGTATGCAATGGAACCAAAAACTTTCAAATGGTTCAGATTTGGATTGAACCCCGACCATGCTTCCTTTGGTGTTACATTTTCCAGCTTCTTAGTAGGGAACCAATTCAATAAATAGGCAGTTGTAGATACTGCTTCTCCCCATAGCTCCTTCGGCAAGTTCTTCGCCTTCAACATATTTCTCACCATGTTCATAATAGAACGATTCTTCCTTTCGGCTACACCATTTTGTTGTGGTGTATAGGGTGGTACTGCCTCACGTATAATGCCTTCTTGATCACAAAACTTCCCAAAATCATTTAAGACATATTCGTTTCCTGATTGGGAAAATAGCAAGTGTACTATTTTGCCGATGTAGTAATGATAAGGATGTTTCCCAAAGATTGATCTCGAGGATTTCGCAGCAATATACGTGTGAATTGTTACTCAATTGAACAAAACTAATAGTTGGGGTTTTGTAAAAAGTCAATGTAAGAGAAAGTAAAACAAAATAACTCTTTTCACAGTTTATAATAAATATGTCAAGGATGGTGTATGACCATCTCTTGTAATGACCCTTGAATGAATATCTCCTTAATAATGAAAATTATTTCAATTACCAGATCTTAAGATTATTTCCCCCTAAGACCTCATAGGGAAACCTTTGGTCATTCAATCTAACCTTTAAGTCCTTAGGTGATTATGATGAAACCAAGTATTTACAATTTAACAAGAATAAACTGGTAACCATAGGGTATCCCTAGTCCTATGTGATATCTATTATGGTTTCACTGTATAAAAACTTTAACAATTGCAATCCTGCTAATTGTTAACCATACATCAATCTTGATTTTTCTGATAAAGAAAGCATTACGCATATTGCACAGTGAAATTAACAACCAACATCATATATTAAGGAAATTATAACTTCAGAGTCATTACACGATCAATCCAGGGACACCCCCCTGGTATTGGGGGGTTTAGCCTCTCATATTATTCAAATAAGATACAAAATAAAAACAAGACATTACAAAAGGATGAGAATTCCGTTGATCTTCAATTGCATCCGCTCTTGAAGGATCTTCGTTCTTCATCGTCTTTGACCGCTTCAATCTTTATCGTCTCTAATTTATAATCATGAAAAGTCACTTTCTCTATAATCAAAAATCCCCTAAATAGTTCCTGATCACTAATTTTATGTAGCAAAAGTCCAAAATGCCCTCCGGGATCAGCCGTGCCAAAATACAGCAAAAATTGGAAAATGAGGTGTCCAAGCCAACACTGGTCGTGTCAGGCAACACGACAGGCTGTGTTGGATGTCTGGTAAAGTGGTCTTGATACACCCCTCCAGGGAGGCTGACACGGGTCGTGTCAGCTGACACGAGCACCTGTGTCAGCTCCCTGTTTTCTTCTCCAGGCTTTCCTCTCCTGACATGGGCCATGTTGGGCAACACGGCTGGCCATGTCAGGACTACTGTGTTGCCCAATTTCCTCTTCCGACGGGCCCGGAACATCCGATTCGCTTGACTATCCCTCTGGTATTCTTGCTTACACCTGAAACTAGTAAAACTACCACAAAGAGACATAAATGGAGTATAATGATGCAAACCAAATATAATCAACAACTTGAAATACAATGCAAAACATCTAATTTACTAAACAGAACGATAAAACAAGTAGACTAATGTGTTACCGACTTCGTGAAAAGGTGCCGAATGAGTGTCAGAAAACAAGTAGAATTGGAGACTGATCACAACTCCAAACTTATCTCATTACTTGTCCTCAAGTGATGCTTGAGACATCAGGACCGTCATCCCCAAATTATGTATCCACAATGCTACTGTGATCTTTCACGATTCCTTGTTCACTTTTCATTCACTATTTTCCTCTTTCCCAACTTTCGACTTCCGCTACATTTTCACATTGACGCATCTTTTGGCATGTAGTTTTTCACACTCTCACCAAATCCTTCAGGATCAAAGTGTTTGCACTCAATAGAACAGAGCATGCAAAGTAAACTCTTAGGTTTGAATCACAGATACCTTCATAACAAAAAACACACAACACACACACTATTTGATGGCTTTTGGGTTGTAGCGGGGCTAAGGTGTAAGGTGGGGAGACTTAACAAAACTAAAGGGAAATACTAGGGGTTCGGGCTCATAGTTCGTGTTGCTACCCTCATAACCGTGTTCAATCTTTTAATCAGGGGGTATTTCTTTTGGGCACCGTTCTTGTTGGGATTCATTGACTCTTATTTTTTTCTTTTTATTGCTCTTTTGAGCATCCTTTTTGCCAACCTCAATTCTTCTAGATAAGTGCTTCATGATACTTCTCATGATTTTTTTTCATTTCTCTTTTTTTTCTTTGAAGTTTCTTACTTTTCTCATTTTTCTCCACTTATCTACTTTTCATCGGTGTCCCAAAATTTTGATGAAACCCCAAACTTAGGATTTTCCACAGATCCGGGGTAAACAACACTTATCTAAGCACATTGTGGTAGTGTATGAGCTTACGGTTATTTACAATGGTTAAATAACAAACAAAAGAGAATATGGCTCAAATTGGGTGAACGAAGGGTAATAATGGTGGGTTGGCTGGAAAGGCTCAGGGTTTAAATAAAAAATTGCCTCAGTGTGTACATGTGTGTTATGAAATTCCAGTATCTCTTATGCAAACCCAGAGAGACAGAGACATACCTGGAAAGCTCTCATGATGACAAGTGTTTGGCTTTTTGTAGTTCTCACCATGTTTGGTATAGCTTGCAGGCTTCCAAGACACCTCTTAGTGCGATGTAGCTTCGTCTTTGCTTCGGTTATAGAGTATTCCTGAAAAATCCAGTGACATAGAGTCACGTCCGATTTTTCAGATCAGCAGCATCAACTTTCGGGGGTTTCCAGAAGAGCAAGTAGAGGAGTGTGTCTTTCATCCAATCACTCCAAGCCTCATTATTCATCCGGTATGAATGTCCTCTATCTGTAACACACAGAATACCACACAACTAATTATTTTAAATACACATTATAAAATGTTGAAAAGACTAAGACCAAAAATAACAAATAATAACCCCCCCCCCCCCACACACACACACTTGAACCAAACATTGTCTGCAATGTTTAATCCAAGATATAGAGGGACTCACAAAGGTTCACCGTGGTGGCGAAAATTGCAACATCAGCTGTTGCATCATCGCGTGCTTCTCCTTCATAAGAGTCCCTTGACGGGCTTGCTCTAGGCCTTGGCGTGTTTGCTCCGCTCGAAGATCGCCGATTTCTGTCTGCATGTATGACCATTGGTCTGGTGTCATATATGACGACCCGGTACCTGGGTACGTGGTGTCCTCTGGAGGAGCAACAAACTGCTCATGTTCCTGCACCTCTTCCTCTTGTGGGTCACCTGCAACAAATGGGTCAGCATTGTGCTTGTCCATATCATCTTGGACAACACTCTCATATAGCCAATTGGCCGTGTTGGAAATGCTAATTCGTGCAGGGTCAGGAAAAGCCATAATAAACTGACCAGAACTCATTAAAGCATAATAATCAAAAATTTGTGATATCATACCTTGTTGAACCAATGTGTTCATGTACAATTTATGCTAACCCGCCACCGACGTCTCATTAAGTGCAAAACGATCATATCAGAAATGGTGGGTAATCTGTGTGATTACGCCCCTTATGAAAATTCCCCCTTGGGCTGCTCTTCCCACTCGACCTAGGTAATCCGCTGCAAATGTTGCAACGCTCACAGCAACTCGATCTTCCATGGTAAACAAAAAGAAGAGCTCCCTCTGGATAGCCACACCTGTGCTATCACCCCTACCAAAAAGCGTGAAAGCCAACACCTTTTGGGCATACCTGAAACAAGGGTTCTGAATGCCAGATGCTTTCGCCCCTTTAGCAACATAATCTGATCGTCCCGTGATTGCCAACCAGAAAGTCTTAGCATCAAAACTATCTGGTACGGCTTCGGGGCCATATAGGGGTAGGCGGAGAATTTCACACAGTTGCTCCACTTTCAACTCGTGGTCGACATTGTATAACCTGAAAGTCATCGTTCCTCCAAAGTACATCGTTGTACCTGTTCAACCTTTTTTTAACTTGAACTCAATGGTGCTCAAGAATTCTAAAGTGATGCGCTCATAGGTAGGCGTTTCACAATGCACAAATTCAAGCATGCCGAGGACATGGAACATCCTATCTAATTCTTCCGACATGCCCAATTGAAATAGAGTATCAAAGTATAGGTACCTTGTCGGTGTTATCTTCCGCTTAACGTGAGAAGAGTACCTTCGTTCGTGCTCTGGGTTATCGAAGATTATATCATGCGAATTCGGATGACGGATGGTCTGTTTCAGAGGTCTGGATGATTCAGCTTCAGTTTGCTTCCCTTTATAAACTCGTTTCAGCGACATGACTAATTCCTATCACACAAATATATGACCCAAAAATAAAGTATGGAAAAAGGAAAAACTATTACCGTAGCCTTGTAGAGTAAGGAGAGTAGAGCAACTTTTGTGAAAGGCGTCAGCGATTTGGACGGAGTAAAGTGGCAAAGTTGTGAGCTTTTTGGTGGTGAGGTTATGGAGAAAGTTGAAGAAAAATGGAGGAAGGAGAAAGATGTGGTAAAAATGGGAGAGAGAATGTGAGAAAATCAGATTTAATTGGTGAATTTAGGGTAGAATGAGTTTAAGTGGTGGAAAATCCGGGTGGGGTCCATCAAATCACAAAATCCAAAATTTGAAAAAATATGACCGTTGGGCCTGACACTGACGACCGTGTTAGGCCACTGTTTTTTGGCTCCCCCTACAGTAGAGCTGACACGGGTCGTGTCAGCTGACACGGGCGGCCGTGTCAGCCTACTGGAAAACTCCTCTTCCTTAGCTCCTTGCCTGACACGAGCTGTGTCAGGTGACACGGGCACCCCTGTCAGGGCCCTGTTTTTTTTCAAAAAAGCTTGATTTTTCTCTGTTTTCCCGTTCTCTGTTATCCAATTGTCTTCTATGAGTTTGACTCAAACCTTTTCTTCTGCACTATGTGATTTACCTACGAACCTACAAATAAAATTGGAAACACACCAAACACTGAAATAATTAGAATAAAACCGCATGGGTTGCCTTGTACGAAGTGTTGCGTTTAACATCGCAAGGCTCGACGGTCGTCTCTCTTATCCTCTGAGACGAACATTATCGATCAAACCACTTTCCTGCCCCTTGTAGTAGTGTTTCAATCTTTGTCTATTCACCTTAAATGTATCCTCATTACTTGAATTTTTAAGTTCTATAGCTCCATGGGGAAACACTCTGTGAACCAAAAACGGACCTGGCCACCTGGATTTCAACTTTCTTGGTGGCTTTAATCTGGATTTGAATAAGAGCACTAGTTGTCCCTCGAGAAACTCTTTTCTTTGTAGCCCGGTACTGTCAGGAATAGGATATATAGGACATGCGTCCCACAATTTCACCACCTCTTTCCGAACTACCTCTTTCCTTGCTGGATCGAGTCTTCTCTGCGGTTAGACCAGCGGTGTGTGGTCTTCTTCCACGAGAATTTTATGCATGCATACAGTAGGGCTAATACCTTTCAAATCCTCAATTGCCTATCCAATAATGTTTTTGTAATTTTTTAGGGCTTGGATGGGCTTCTCTTCTTTGATATTCTTTAGGCTCGAGTTTATAATAGCAGTACATTTTCCTTCAGAATCTAGAAATACATCTTTGAGATTCTCCGGAAGTTGTTTCAACTTCATTCCCTTCTTTGGCTCTTTATCCTCCTCACTAGAGTGAGGTAGGCGTAAATCTTCCCACCGGTGTGGTCGAGATCCTTTCCACAGGGGTTGTGTATCCAGCAAGGCTAGCACTTGGAAGTCCCCGTTGTCAACTTCTTTATCATTGTTGGAAATGGACAAACTCAACACTCTTTCCAAAGGTGACTGTGGTGCATTTAAAGGACTATCATATGTCATCACCTGATCCAGAACCTCTATAGTGTGACTGGTACAAATATCATCCTTGTCCCTCATGGTGTTTGAAACATCGATTTTCAATTCCTCATCATAAACCTTCAACGTCATGGTCTCGTCTTCTATGTTGATCATGCACATTCCCGTCTCTAAAAAGGGTCTATCAAGAATGAGATGGATCTCTTCATCTTCCGGCATTTCTAGAATTACAAAATCAACCGGAAATACAAACTTGTCAATTTTCACATGAACATCTTTAACAATACCATACGGTTTCTTGACCGAATGATCGGCGAATTGGAGTGTCATCCTGGTATCTTGCATAACCCCTATGCCAAGCTTCTTGTAAATGGATATGGTATGAGACTCGCACTAGCTCCTAGATCAATAAGAGCTTTGTTGAATGACCTATCTCCAATAGTACAAGGGATGGTGACAGCTCCTCGATCTTTCTTCTTTATCGGAATCTTCATACCCTGCAAAATAGCACTACAAGTTTCAGTTAGAATAATCGGGTTGGTGTCGGCGGTACGCCTCTTCGAAATGATGTCCTTCATGAACTTGGCATAAGTAGGAATTTGTTCAGGTGCCTCCAACAGCATAATGTTAATCTCAAGCTTCTTGAACAACTCTAGGAACTTTTCAAAGTTTTTCTCATGTTGTCCCTTTTTCGTATTTCTGGTGGGAAATGGCAGCTTAACAATCGGCTTAGGCTCAATGATTGTTTCGTTCACTACTGGTTTCGGTGGTATCACTTCTTCCCTCACAACTTCATTTTCTTTGATCTCAAGATCCACTTTGATCAACTGATCTTCCTCTTCATCCACCTCATCGACTACTTCATCAGATTTACCACTCCTTGTTGTCACAATGCTCACATTATTATGCTCTATAGGATTTGTTATAGTTGCACTAGGTAGAGAACCTTGTGCCTGAGAACTCGATGCTAATTGTTGAGCGATTTGACCCATTTAGACTTCAAGATTTTTTATGGATGTTATGGTGTTTTTATGATAGTTCTCGGTTTCTTCTTGAAATTTAACATGATGCACTGCCATTCTTTCAATGGCAATCTCCCAATCTGCTTTCTTAGGGGTTTGTTGTTGCTGTTGTTGCTGATATTGAGTTTGGTATTGACTGTGTTGAGGAGCGGTTCCTTTTTGGTCTTTCCATGAGAAGTTGGGATGATTCTTCCAACCCGGATTGTACGTGTTGGAATAAGGATTATTCTTCTTCAAAAATTTGATTTCCTCCACTTGTTGAGGAGTTTCAAAACAATATACAGTTTGGTGTGGACCATTACAAATTTCACCACAGACGGTAGGAGCCGGTTAGACCTGTGCCACCTGTTGGGTACCTATATTCATCGCCTTCAGCTTCTTCTCAACTTCAGCAGCTATAGTATCTTCAATATGGATTTTATTAGTTTCCAGCTTTAAATCTATAACCCCTTCTGGTTTGCTTTGGCATCTATCGTACAACCCCAAGTGCTCATTAGCAATAATAGCTTCAATGATCTTCTTGATACCGGTGGCTATTGAAAAATTGGTGGAGCCACTGACTGCGGTATCAATCAACTGATTGGTCTTTATTTTGAGACCATTCACAAACATATGCATCTGTTCGATGGTTTCCATATTATGAGTTGGGCAGGCGACCAAGACTCTCTTGAATCTCTTGTAAGCGTCTCCCAAAGTTTCCCCGTCCTTCTGCTTAAAATTCAGAATTTCATACCTCTTCCGCAGAAATACCGACGCTGGAAAATACTCATTCAGGAAGGCTTTTTCCATTTCTTCCCAAGATGTGATGCTATCGGCAGGTAGAGAATAAAACCATTCTTCGGCTTCTTCCGCCAAGGTGAACGAGAACATTCTCAATTTCTTAGATTCTTCGGTGTGACCGTCAATTTTTAGAGTGTTGCTCATGGTCAGAAACCTCTGCAATAGCTTGTTTGCATCTTTATTTACTTTTCCAGTAAAATGATTCCTTTCAAGCTGATTAATAGTACTCGTATGCAATTGGAAGTTAGCCATGTTCACTGGTTGGTTGACAATAGTTAATCTTCCGGTTGGGGCATTTGCACCTCCGTAGTTACCCAACAGTCTTTCTGGTGGCGGTGGAGCATCAACCATAGTTTCGATCTCTCTCTCGGAACCTGAATCTGAACCTGAATGAATGGAAAGTTGTTCTTCATTTGATTCCAATCTAGTCAGTCGAGCTTGTCTGAGTGTTGCCCGCAACGTTCTCTCGATTTCTGCATCAAAAGGAAAATCAGCTGAGGCCTTACCTCGCATACAAATATCAGACACAAATTAGTTGATATAATCGAAATAAATTATTAAAATAACGGTAAATAAATTTTAGTTGCAGAGCAACAAAATTTCAATTGAGATAATTTAAACTTATATTTGGCAATCCCTGGCAACAGCGCCAAAAACTTGATCGGGAAAATAGCAAGTGTACTATTTTGCCGATGTAGTAATGATAGGGATATTTCCCAAAGATCGATCTCGAGATTGTGTAGCAATATACGTGTGAATTGTTACTCAATTGAACAAAAATAATAGTTGGGGTTTTGTAAAAAGTCAATGTAAGAGAAAGTAAAAGAAAATAACTCTTTTCACAGTTTATAATAATATGACAAGGATGGTGTATGAACATCTCTTGTAATGACCCTTGAGTGTATATCTCCTTAATAATGAAAATTGTTTCAATTAGTAGATCTTAAGATTGTTTCCCCCTAAGACCTCAGAGAGAAACCTTTGGTCATTCAATCTAACCTCTAAGTCCTTAGGTGATTATGATGAAACTAAGCATTTACAATTTAACAAGAATAAACCGGTAACCATAGGGTATCCCTAGTCCTAGGTGATATCTATTATGGTTTCACTGTATAAAAACCTTAAAAATTGCAATCCTGTTAATTGTTAACCATACATCAATCTTGATTTTTCTGATAAAGAAAGCATTACACATATTGCACAGTGAAATTAACAACCAACATCATATATTAAGGAAATTATAACTTCAGACTCATTACATGATCAATCCAGGGACACCCCATTGGCATTGGGGGGTTTAGCCTTTCATATTATTCAAATAAGATACAAAATAAAAACGAGATATTACAAAAGGATGGGAATTCCGTTGATCTTCAATTGCATCCGCTCAATCTTTATCGTCTCTAATATGTAATCGTGAAAAGTCCATTTCTCCATATTCAAAAATCCCCTAAATAGTTCCTGGTCACTAATTTGATGTAGCAAAAGTCCAAAATGCCCTCCGGGATCAGCCGTGCCAAAATGCAACAAAAATTAAAAAATGAGGTGTCCAAGCCAACACTGGTCGTGTCAGGAAACACAATAGACCGTGTTGGTTGTCTGGTAAAGTGGTCTTGACACGCCCCTCCAGGGAGGCTGACACGGGCACCCGTGTCAGCTCCCTGTTTTCTTCTCCTGGCTTTCCTCTCCTGACACGGGCGATGTTGGCCAACATGGGTGACCGTGTCAGGACTACCTTATTGCCCAATTTCCTCCTCTAACAGGCCCAGAATGTCTGATTCGCTTGGTTATCCCTCTGATATTCTTGCTTACACCTGAAACCAGTAAAACTACCACAAAGAGACATAAAATTGAGTATAATGATGCAAACCAAATATAATCAACAACTTGAAATACAATGCAAAACATCTAATTTACTAAACAGAACGATAAAACAAGTAGACTAATGTGTTATCGAATTCGTGAAAAGGTGGCGAATGAGTGTCAGAAAACAAGTTGAATTGGAGACTGGTCACTCCCACCATCCATTTTGAGCACTTTGAGATTGTGACTACTTTGCCTCTCCACCATGGACTTGAACTTCTTGAACAATTTGAATACCTCATCCTTTCTCTTGATTAGGTATGTCCATAGCTTCCTACTACAATCATCGATAAAAGTGACAAAATATTTATTGCCAAGAATGGAATCTACTTTCATATGTCCACAAACATCCGAATAGACCACCTCAAGGTGATTCTTGGCTCTCCAGTATGCATCATTGCTGAGTTTTCCTTTATGTTGCTTAGCTTGCACACATTCTTCACACATTTCAGTTGGTATGTTGATAGATGACAACCTCGTTACCATACCGTTCTTTTGCAAATTCTTGAGATCTCTGAATTGAGATGCCCAAGAAGATAGTTCCATATCCACTCCTTTCTACCTGTTGCAGTAGCAAGACATCTATGCTCCATAACCTTCAGCTCAACATTTAAGGTTCTATTAGCATCCATAGGCGCTTTAAGGACCAAAACTCCATTTGCATCCAAAACATGTAACCCTTGTTTTCCATATGAACTTTGTACCCCTTCTCAAGCAATTCGACATTGCTTAAAAGGTCACATTTAATTCCCGGAATAAACAATACATCTTTGATCAAGGAGTTTCCACCATCCACTCTCATGATCAAAACATCACCGATATCGTCGACCATTAGAGTGGTGTCATCCGCAAACTTTATTTTGTTCTTCATGGCACGATTGAACAACCTGAGTCCTTTCTTCCCGTCATATGAGGTTAACATCCCGAGTCCAAATACCACTTATTAATGCATTTAAATCCATTCATACTCATCATGTCTTCTTTTTCACGCAACTGTTCAACCGTATCATTTAATCGGCCGTAGCCCATTTTTTTTCTACATTCTTTGAGTTGCTGCATCTGCTGTCCCGCAACTGTAAATCGCTATAATTTACTTTTGTGATCAAGACCAAGAGTGTATTCTCTTCATCAAACACTTTCCTTAAAACCTTGGCTTCATCCCATTGAGATTTCTCCTTGTTTGCATTGCATTCTTTCACAAAATGACCAAACTGTTGACACTTGTAGCATTGCTCCTTACTCTTGTCAAATCTTTCGCCTCTAAAGTTGCCATGACCATAATGTTTGTTGTAGCTTCTCTCACCCCTTTGACTCATCGAATTATTTGAATTTTGAGACTCCTTTCCATCCAAATTCTAAAAATTCCCTTTGTTCTTCAAGGGCCATTTTCCTTTCGATCTATTGTCCTTCTCATTGAAACGAACTTACAAAGCTATCCCCGCCTTTGTCTTATCTTTGTTCCTGCCTTCCATCCTTTGCTCTAGAGCCTCAAGATACTTTACAACCCCACTTTGCTCATTGTCGCAAGATCCGCCGAATCCTCAATTGCCTTAACTATGTTATCAAATCTTGGCGTTAAAGAACGCAAGATCTTAGGAACAACATACTGCTCTATAATGGTTTCTCCACATGCCTTCACTTGGTTCACCAAGCGAGTGATTCTCGTCACAAAATCGTTGATTGTCTCCTTTTCCTCCATTTGAATCAATTCAAGTTTCCACTTGTAAGTTTGTAACCTCATAACCTTTGCTTTGTCAGCCCCTGTGTAACACCTCAAAATTTGCCCTCCTCTTCTTGAGACTAGTTTGGGGCATTGAATTTCATGTTTTAGGGCATTAGGCATTGCATTTTGCATCTCATATGAAAATAATAAGATCATCCTCCAAGGTCTTTTCAAAAGATGGAGAAGTTAGGAGATTCAAGCCTGAGGGTCTCTATGAATTGATCATCAACCATATGAGGGTATGGGTTTCAATTAGGGTTTCCTTTGATTCTTCAAAGGTCTTGAGCATCATCCTATCTATAAAGTTATATCACCATCATCATGGTTCTATCATCATCAAGGGTTTCAGAGTTCATCTTCAAGTTCATTTGGATTAGGGTTGTGACCTCTGGTCAACCCTAATCAATGCAGTTCTTCCAGCTAGGGTTTCTCAAAGAGATGAGGTATTTTCTTGGTATGAGGATCACATTATTATTATAAGGAGCTTGCATGAGCTAGGATTTCATTTCGAATCAATTTCACCAAGTGGTAGAGGCTCGAATTGATCAAGACTTTTCAAGGTCATCTGAGGACCAAAAGCCAACTGTGCAGTCAACTGAGGGCTATGAGGTGGGGGAAATGAGTTGAGACACCTCAATCATGTTCAAATGGGGTCTATTAATCATTATAAACATCCATCTTGAAGATTCAAAGGTCATGGCAAAAGTTACTAAAAATGGAAAATGACCTATAATTCAAAGTTTCCAAATTTGGCAAGTTTTTGGTCCACTTTCAACTTGACTTTTCAATATTAAAGAAGTTTCAAATGGATTTTTGGAGAACATGAAGGTTGTAGATCGTTGTCTCCCCTTTCCAAAAATTCCTAATTCATGTCCATATGATGAATGGGTGAGGAGTTATGGTCATTTGATCACAAAGTGTGCATGGAAATTCAAAATGGCATAACTTTTGATACAATGCTTCAAATTGGTTCATTCTTTTTGCAAAGTGATTCTCATGTTCAAGGCATCTCAAAATGACATTATTTGACTTAATTGTGCAGAGGAATCATGGTCGAAAGTCACATTATTTCACATTTGTTCTAAGGATGATATCATGCTACAAATCATAATTCACAAAGAACCAAGGCAAGGCTTCACTTCAGCATTCTTCATGGACCATATTGGAGTAAAATTGAGCCCTTTCCATGCATGAGAGAGGCGTGTATGTTCATTGTTTCACACATGTTCAAAATGGAGCAAATCTTCACCATTCATTATTGGCTTAAGATGCAAGCTAAATAACCTTCAAATCATGACCATTGGTTGTTCTTGAGTGGATTAATGCCCTAGCATGGAGATGATCACGTGTATTATGGCCATGGGAGCTTAATTTGAATTTTTGCAATTGGCATGGTATCTCACTAATCATGATTAGTGCATGGCTAATATGTTAGCAGTGTTATTAGCAAGGAATATAAATAGTGAAACCCTAATCATAACTGCCATAACAACCATTTCAGATCTAGAATTCAAGAGTCTCTCCAAAATTTCTCTCTCTTCGAATTTGATTTTTCTCCACACAAGCCTCAAATATTATTACATATTCTTGATCCTCATGCTTCACTGATCAAGAATCATCCATTGTTTGGTGCAATTCATCAAGAAATCGAGCAGTTCATGCGCATTCTCATGGCAATCGGATTTGGAAATTGAGGCATGTTCAAGAGGTTTCAACCGTTTCTTTTTGCATAAAGCTTCAAAGGAAGTTCAAAGGAGAAGATCTGGAGCAACTGAGCTCGTGAGGACGCGAATTCAGAGATCTCCATTTCAAGGTGACTCAATTTTCATTCTCTCCTTTTGCTGTTTTTAAGTTATAGACTTGTAGATCTTGATGTGTAGATCATGTACATATGATTAGAATTGAGTTTGAGTGAGTATTGAGGATGTTAGGTTGACTGGAAGTTTGGATCTAGAAATTTCTTCTCTTCGATTTGCCAAACCTAGGGAGATTTAGGATAAACTAAGTTGATATTTGGAATCAGCGTGGAGAGGCGAGTAGAATGGTATAGGTCTCGTGAAATTCTGGAAAAAATTCATGGTGGCGCCGCCGTTGGAGCCACCGTGTGTTCATCGGAGAAGACGACCGGAGCGGAGCTCCGGCGTCTGCGTGTGCTTAGGGTTCGGCTGAGTTGGATCTATGTGGCTCAGCGCGTGGCAGAACGGTTGGATGAGAATGCTTTGACCAGGGCCACACGTGCTTGGAATGCTGATTGTGCGTGTGACTGGATTAATGAAACGCTGCGTTTCATTAGTTCAAATGTGAGCCGTTGATTCCAAAGCGCGCCAGATCGTGTGGTTCCTGATTTTTCTGATTTGATTTGAATAATTTCATTTCCCTCCATTTTTCCATTTGATATTTCATTTATTTTGGGCAGTTTGTTTAATTCATTAAAAATACAAAAATTGTCCAAATGAGTCCCAATTTTTTTTCACAGTTTTGTATTGATGTCTACTTTTTTATGGCTCTGAATTCAAGAATTTTTTATGTCTGGATTTTTATGTGGAGATTTTTGAATCAATGTTGTGCTAAAGCGACCTAGTGCATTCAATGCATTGTGAAATCCTCATTTTTGAGCTTTTTGATCCAATCTTTTGCATACATGACATTCATACATGACATGAATTTTTGGTCACTGTTTTGGATTTTTTTCTCACATGTTATCATCATTTTTGACACATAGAGAAAAAATGTGACAATTTGTGTCACATTTTTGACATTGAATTGGTGCATTTTTGTTCACATGGCATTTGCATCATTTTGGACTTAATATTTTGCATGTTGAACATTCATGGCATAAGGAACTTGTATAAAAAATCCCAAAGTCATTGCATGCATTTCTGATTTGATGTGAATTTTCTAAGTTGGAAGTTCCTTTTGTGCATATTTTTGGTCATTACATGGCATAGGCCAATTGAGGCACTTGGTTATTGAGTTGATACTGGTCCTTCTGAGGACATTTTAGGGAGTGCTTGAAGGGGTAATGTGCAAGAGGATGGGTCCTGGATTGGTCATTTGGTTAGGTTTTGAATTTGGCCTTTGTTTATGCTTTGTTGTGTTGATTGGATGTACATAAACTAACTTTGTCTTGTGTTTCAGGTTTCGATACTCATCTTTGATGATTGGGTTTGTTCTCACCTTGTGAGATACAAAATACATTGAGTTCTGACTTATTTTTGTTTTGTAGTGTTTTAATTGATGCGGTGAGCTCATGAGCTTGTTTGAGTGCTAGGGCACTTATGCATTGAATTGTGTAACTATTAGAGGGTTTCACTGCTTGTTTTCTGGTTTTATGACTGAAGTACTAACTGTTTAGTCTTTGTACAGGTACCTTAGTTGCTTACTTGCTTGAGCATTGGATTATGGTTGACACACCACTCAGGTAGTTAGCTTCTTACTCCATGTAGTCTGAGGTCCTGTCACCTTTTTGGCAGGCATTTTGCTGGCAAGTCCTCCTTCAGAGGCTCTATTTGTGTTTGTTTAAAATTGTGCCCAAAGACCTCCAAGAAGAGGCATGTGTTATTTGATAAGACCTCCAAGAGAAGAGGCAATTGACGGATAAAAGGGATTAGTAGCCAATCCCCTGTTATTCAGTGTGTCGTTCTTTATGCTCGCACTACGTGTTGATGCTTCAGAACATGTGCCCCAGATCTTTTGTCCAGAGTCTGTCAAGTGAAAAAGGATCCCACTTTCTGGATCCCCACGCTTTCTGTGTCATGAGCTCACCCTGGCCAGGGTTAAGAGCATGAGGTCTCATCCTTATTTACCATTTTGATCAGCTTCACCCTGACGTTCAATGTTAGTGGTTAAGAGCTACAGATTACCCCTTATAGTTTGGCTTGTTTGTCGAGGTTGATATGACCCCTCTTGACTAAAGCCCACCCATTGTTGAGGCCTTTTGTATGGATATAGTGTGTGATGCTTGTTCACTTGTGTTGGTGTGGTTATTTGCTTTCCTCTTCTCATCTCCTTTTCTGTAGGAGTCGTACGATTATCTTCTGAGGAAGTTAAACGTATGTAGAGTTTAGACTTGAGTTGACTCGCTTCCTGTGTGAGTCAAATTCCCCTTAGAGACCTCAACTTAGGGATATTGATTGCATGATAACTATTAGGCTCGAGTTTCAGTCTCCCTATTAGTTTGTTGCTTCCCCGGTCTCTGGTTAGGAGAGTGTTTTATCCCTGGTAAGGGGAACTACGTTGCCCTGATTCTCATACCAGATGAGATACGTAGGCAGGAGGTTATGAGCAATCTCTCTGGGCACCACCACCTTTTTTCTTTGAGTCTCTGTTTGTTCACCCTTTTCTTTGTTTTGTGTGAGTACTTGTTTGTCTAGCGTGAGCGTGTGTGGTATGTTCATACCTTGGGGGATTTATTTTGTTATTCATTCGGGGTTCATATTGGGGTTCACCTTTGGGGTTCATTTGTGACGATTATTAGTCATTTGGGGTTCATCTTTGGGGTTCATATTGGGGTTCATTTATGATAATTGTTATTCCTATTGGGGTTCACTAGTTGGGGTTCACTTTGGTTACCTGTTATCCTTTCGGGGTTCATCTTCGGGGTTCATTTGTGATGATTGTTATCCATATTGGGGTTCATCTTCGGGGTTCATTTGTGATGATTGTTATTCACTTGGGGTTCATATTGGGGTTCATTTGTGATGGTCGTTATTACTCGGGGTTCATATTAGGGTTCATCTTCCAGGTTCATTTGTGGTGACTGGTTATACATATCGGGAAGTTATTCTGGGTATTTGGTTACTCTGTTGGGGTTCGTTCTGATAACCTTTTTCTTTGGTGTACGCTGGTTAGCGTTTGCTATTGTTGGGAGTCGGATGTAAGTCCAGGTATTGGCATTCTGTTTCCTTTTTTTTGTTATTGTTAGGAGTCGAGTGTAAGTCCAGGTATTGGCAATTTGTTTCCTGTTTGTTATTGTTGGGAGTCGGAGTAAGTCCATGTATTGGCATTCTGTTTCCTGTTTGTTATTGTTAGGAGTCGGATGTAAGTCCATGTATTGGCATTCTGTTTCCTTTTGTTTGTTATTGTTAGGAGTCGGGTGTAAGTCCAGGTATTGGCATTCTGTTTCCTGTTTGTTATTGTTTGGAGTCGGGTGTAAGTCCATGTATTGGCATTCTGTTTCCTTTTGGGTGTTTCTTTTGACGTCTCAGCGTCCCTTTTTGGTGTCTTGTTTCAGCGTGCGTTAGCCGAGCTACGAGTGCTCTAATTCTTCTCTGGATAAAGAAGATACATAGGCATAAGATGCGATGTCTTAGCGAGCATGTCCCCTTTCCCCGAACTACGTTGACTCTGATGTTTGTTTCTGACAAACTACGTAGGCCCAGGATGCGACATCCTGCTGAGTCCACTTCCTCCGTCTTCTTTCTCTCCCCCCACCTGTTTATCAATCCAGCTTGTGTAGTTTCTTTGAGCAGTTTATTAGAAGCAACCCTTTTCCTTTCCTTTGAGCTATCTTTTGAGCGTGGATCCCGTCGAGTACGGCGGACGTGAGGGGTGTTAACACCTTCCCCTTGCGTAACCGACTCCCGTACCTTGTAATCTCTGGTCGTAAGACCGTTCCTTTCCCTTTCTTAGGTTAGTCCTGCGCTCCCTTTCCGTCATAGGATGAATAGCGTCAGTGGCGGCTCTGTATTTTTTCCGCCGGTTGTTTTTCGCGTTGTGACAGCTAGCGACTCTGCTGGGGACTGAAGTTGACCTCTTACTGGTCCATCTTCCCTAAGCGAGTCAATCCTAGCGCTCTCTAGCGTAGTTTTTAGGGTAGTTTGGGTTGTTTCTTACTGCTTTAGTTATTGCATTTGTGATTATTATACTGTGATTATATGTATATTTGCATATATGTTTGCATGCATCATGTTATCACTGCGCTGGATTCTGGACAGGTGTGGTTCCTCTGATTTGGGGGTGGGTGTTCTGAGTGGGGCTAAAACCCAAAGCCCGAGTATACACCTAGGACTAGCGTGGTCTCATGTTTCCTCACATGTTGGATCAACATGTTGTTGCGACATGACATACCACAGTCGGACGAGGCTCTTTTGAGAGAGCTCTTCCTTGTGGAGTTTCCACCATGGTTGGGTTATCTCTTTTGAGTTGTTGACTTCGATGACCGTTCTTTCCCGGATCTTTGGTTTAGATGATCTTATGAGAGCTGCATGGCACACCCGAAAGGGAAAACCCGTTGAGTATCTCGTCCAATTGTCGAGACCGATTATCCGCCTTAGGATGACCTTATTAGAATTCACCTGTGAGGGGAGGGGTTTGGTTCATACAGGTACAGGTTCTGTTGGTGACTCTTTGATGGTGACTTTGGTTCGGTTCGTGATCTGGGTTCTATTTATGAGTTGGATTTATGGATATTTATTTCTGACACGCCGGAGTTCTGTCCGTGGTTTTTATTGGTGGGTTCCGTTTATTTCGGATCCCCCGGGTCAGATTCGGGGTTACTTGTTCAGATGATATTGTTGCTATCCGTTTAGTGACTTTCCAGTGATGATGGTGATGTATCCTCCGGTTCCGTTTATTTCGGATTCCCTGAGTTGGATTTATGGTTACTTAGTCCCTTGGATGGTTGTGATCAATTCTGAGACCGGGATCTAGTACAGTTGGTGTTCAGATGTCTTGGAGGATGACACTATGAATTGCATTCATGCATCTGCATCATTCCCATTTTGCATTTAGCCGCATCTAACTCATGTTTATCCATATGCAGGGTACATTCTTGATTGAGATCCTGGTTGAGAGACATCCTCACAACTTTCTGTTCGGTACGGCAAAGCCAGATGATTGATGTCAGAATGTTGTTGTCGAATTATTATCTGTCTCAACGAAGCCAGGATCGAAGGAAAGAATGTTCCTCATACAGATAGACATTGCATTCATGCATGAATCATAATAACTTGTCATCTGTTTTGCAGGTGTCGGTTTCTAACGTGCTTGATTGTTACAGAGAATCATTGCTCGCGCACGCAGAGTCATCCCTCGGCACATAACTCATCCGCACAGATACTTTACCAGACGCAACAAACCCAGACTGATGGATTCATCCAACGCTGACATTCTCGAGCTGGAAGAGAAGATGAGTGAGTTGATCAACGCCATGCAAGGGTTCGCCCTGGGGCAGAAAGCACTCCTGGAGAAGGTGGAGAATGCCATTTTTGCCGAAAGAGAGAAGAAGTCGTCCATTGCTTCTTACAAACAGGCTGTGGAGGTAATGAAAAGTGGAGAGGCCCCAGGTTGGGGAAGAGTGTTAGATGTTGCAGTGAAGGAGGATAAGTTTGGGATTGGGTATCAGTCAGGCCAAGGCTCGTCTGGATAGAATAAAGGTCGTCGCCAATCGTTCACGTTCACCAGTGCTAGAATGCTAGATCCAGGTCGTATCTGTGTCGTGGGTGAAGAGACTGACAGTGACTGCGAGCTTGACTCGTGGATAAAACCGTGCATACCAGGAATGGAGATCCAGAACTGGAAGGCTGAAAAGATCATCACTGTCACTCTGCGTGAAGAGTAATATTTCTGTTTGTTAATTCTGTTTGCATGAAAGCCATATGTTTTGCCCAAAACGTAATGGTCCATTGTAAGGGCCACCTCATGTGTTTCATTTTGCATTATTTGCATCATTAATAAACGGATTGTTTTTTGCATTAAAAGCGGCGTTCTCTGTTTTTCATTTATTTTTGCAGTTTAAATAAAGAACATAATAAAATGGCAATGTTTATTTTCATTTTCCTTTCTTTTAATTTGTCTCGTTTTGGCTCTAAAGCAACGCATGAATCAACATTCATGCAAATGCGATTATTCTCCGGATCTCATTGATGACAATCCTGTTACACCCCTATATGACTTCGACAATCCGATCTATCATGCCGAAGAAGAAGGCGAAGAAGATTGTGAACTGCCGGAAGAGTTAGCCAGGTTGTCGAAACAAGAGGAGAAGGTGATTCAACCGCACGAGGAGCGAGTTGAGATTGTTAATCTGGGAACCGAGGAGGTCAGAAAGGAAGTAAAAATTGGGGCCGCTCTTTGCCTGGTCTTATCAAGATTGCCAGGGTTGGATACCAATATAGTTGTACACAAGTTGCCATTAAGAGAAGATTGTCCTCCAGTAAAGCAGAAGTTGCGTAGAACCCGACCTGAGATGGCCATGAAAATCAAAGAGGAGGTACAAAAGCAGTTGGATGCTGGTTTCCTAGCTGTCACTAATTATCCGTCTTGGGTCGCGAACATTGTGCCAGTACCGAAGAAGGATGGAAAGGTGAGGATGTGTGTGGACTACCGGGATTTGAACAGAGCTAGCCCGAAAGATGATTTCCCGTTACCTCACATCGATGTGTTGGTAGATAATACAGCTTAATTCTCAGTGTTTTCCTTCATGGATGGCTTTTCTGGCTATAATCAAATTAAAATGTCGCCATATGATATGGAGAAAACAACGTTCATTACACCGTGGGGCATTTTTTGTTATAAGGTGATGCCGTTTGGTCTCAAGAATGCCGGTGCCACGTATCAAAGAGCTATGGTGACCTTGTTTCATGATATGATTCATCATGAGATCGAATGCTACGTTGATGACATGATAGCAAAGTCACAAAAAGAAGAGGGGCATTTGGTAGACTTGGCCAAGTTGTTTGACTGGTTGAGACAATTCAAATTGAGGTTGAATCCGAACAAGTGCACTTTTGGAGTGCGGTCCGGCAAGTTGTTGGGGTTTATTGTAAGTGAAAGGGGAATCGAGGTTGATCCTGCTAAAGTAAAAGCGATACAAGAAATGCCTGAACCAAGAACAGAAAAAGAGGTTCGTGGTTTCTTAGGTAGATTGAACTACATTTCACGGTTCATATCTAATCTAACAACCACGTGCGAACCCATATTCAAGTTGTTGAGAAAAGATCAAACGGTCAGGTGGAATGATGATTGCCAAGCGACATTTGAAAAAATAAAAGAATATTTGCAGGAGCCTCCGATTCTGATGCCTCCTGTGGAGGGGCGACCGTTAATCCTGTACTTGACAGTCCTTGAGGGGTCTATGGGGTGTGTACTGGGGCAGCATGACGAGTCTGGTTGAAAAGAGCATGCAATTTACTACCTTAGCAAAAAGTTTACCGACTGTGAAACAAGATATTCACTGCTTGAGAAAACTTGCTGCGCTTTGGCATGGGCTGCTCGCTGACTGAGACAGTATATGCTGGTTCATACCACTTTGTTGATTTCCAGGATGGATCCAATCAAGTATATATTTGAGAAGCCAGCATTGACCGGACGGGTTGCGAGATGGCAAATGATTTTGACTGAATACGATATCCAGTACACTTCGCAAAAAGCAATAAAGGGGAGTGTATTGTCTGATTACCTCGCCCAACAACCCATGGAGGATTATCAACCGATGAAATTTGAGTTCCCTGATGAGGACATCATGTTTCTCAAATCGAAAGATTGTGAGGAACCTATCCCGGAGGAGGGGCCTGACCCTGAGTCCGAATGGATTCTGATGTTTGATGGGGCTGATAACGTGAATGGTAGCAGAGTTGGTGCTGTTTTGATTACGCCGAAGGGATCCCACATTCCTTTTGCTTCCCGACTAACATTTGAATGCACCAACAATGTGGCTGAATACGAAGCTTGTATATTGGGTGTCGAAGAGGGGATTGATTTGCAAATCAAGAACCTTGTTATTTATGGAGATTCAGCTTTGGTTGTGAACCAGGTTAACGGGAAATGGTATACGCATCAATCCCACTTAATTCCATACCGGGATTATACGAGGAGATTGTTGACGTTCTTCACCAAGGTGGAATTACACCATGTGCCGAGGGACGAAAATCCTTTAGCAGATGCCTTGGCTACTCTGGACGCTTTGATTAAAGTGTAGTGGTGGAATCAAGTTCCTAGTGTTGAGGTGGGACGGCTGGATAGACCGGCTTATGTGTTTGTTGTCGAAACAGTGCCCGATGATAAAAAGTCGTGGTATTATGACATCAAGCGGTATCTGGAGACCCAAGAGTATCCCGAGGGAGCGTCTAAGAAGGACCGAAAGACTCTGAGGAGGTTGGCCATGGCGTTCTATCTGAATAAAGATGGGGTTTTGTACAAGAGGAATTTTGATTGGGTTTTGCTCAGATGTGTCGATGACAAAGAAGCAAGCCAATTGATGAAAGAGGTGCACGAGGGATCGTTTGGTACCCACGCCAGCGGGAATGCGATGGTGAAAAAGTTGCTAAGGGCTGGATATTACTGGATGACAATGGAGGCTCAGTGTTTCAACTTCGTGCGGAAATGTCATAAATGCCAGATTTATGCTGACAAGGTGCACGTGCCTCCAAATCCGTTGAGTTTGATGTCGTCTCCATGGCCGTTTGCTATGTGGGGCATTGATATGATCGTAAATATCGAGCCTACGGCTTCGAACGGGCACCGGTTCATATTAGTGGCTATTGATTACTTCACCAAGTGGGTGGAAGTGGCGTCTTATGCAAACGTGACGAAACAGGTCGTGGCCAGGTTCCTGAAAAGAGACATCATTTGCAGATATGGGGTTCCCGAAAGAATCATCACTGAAAATGGTTCTAATCTCAATAACAAGATGATGGCAGAACTGTGCCAGGAGTTTAAGATCGGGCATTGTAAGACCCCAATTTTGTCCCTAAGATCCCTCATGGCATCATAGCATAGCATTGCATAGCCTCAAGGATAATTAAGCATCTTGGCTCCCTTTCTCGTTGGGTGGGACCTCCTTTTGAGTGGTTTGAGATCACCAGGCATGCTTGAATTGTATATCATTGCTTTTCTCATTTTTGTCTACTAACCAAAAGCACAAAAATATGTCATTTACATCTTTTGTTGTAGCTCAAGCAATCAGCAGGTCAAGAGCTTCAAGAAGATCCTTTGTGCATGAGATGAGGTATTTTTCTTGAGATGAGGACCACATGATCATTATAAGGAGCTTACATGAGCTAGGGTCTCATTTTGAAGCCATTTCATCAAGTGGTAAAGGCTCAAGTTCATCAAGACATTTCAAGGTCATCTGAGGACCAAAAAGTCAACTATGCAGTCAACTGAAGGCTATGAGATGGGGAAATGAGTTGAAACACCTCAATCATGTTCAAATGAGGTCTATTCTTCATTCTAAACTTCCATCTTGAAGATTCAAAGGTCATGGCAAAAGTTACTAAAAATGGAAAATGACCTATAATTCAAAGTTTCCAAATTTGGCAAGTTTTTGGTCCACATTCAACTTGACTTGTCAATGTCAAAGAAGTTTCAAATGGATTTTTGGTGAACATGAAAGTTGTAGATCTTTGTCTCCCCTTTTCAAAAAGTCCTAATTCATGTCCATATGATGAATGGTTGACGAGTTATGGTCATTTGATCACAAGGTGTGCATGGAAATTCAAAATGGCCTAACTTTTGATACAAAGCTCCAATTTGGTCCATTCTTTTTGCAAAATGTTTCTCTTGATCAAGACATCTCAAAATAGCCTTTGCCATGCATGGGAAAAGTGTGTATGCTCATTATTTCACATGTGTTCAAATTAAAGAAAATTTCCACAATCCATATTTGGCTTATGATACAAGCAAAATACCAAATCCATCATGACCATTGGATGGTTTTAAGTGAATTCCAAGCCTTGCATGAGGACTTGCACGTGCATCATGGCCTTGGTAGCTTCATTTCCATTTTTACAAATCACTTCATATCTCCTTAATCTTGATTAACCAATGCAAAGTGTGATTAGCAGCATCATTAGCAGGGCATATAAATACCAAACCCTAATCATAACTGAAGAAGAGGAAGCATTTGAGATCTGAAAATTCAAAACTCCCTCCATTTTTCTCTCTCTTCGATTTTTCAATTTCTTCACACAAACACCAAAAATTCTTGCAGATTCTTGATCATCATGATCCACTGAGCAAGATCCATCCATTACTGGAAGCAATTCATCAAGATTTCGTGCAGATTCAAGAGCATCTTCATGTGGATCGGTTTTGAACATTGAAGAGGATCAAAGAGTTTTCAACTGTTGATTCTTGCTTGGAGCTTCAAAGGAAGTAAAGTAGAGTAGATCTGGAGCATATGAGCGCTTGAGAGCACGATTTTAGGAAGCTTCAATTTCAGGTGAGTTGAAATTCATCATCTCTTTTTGCTGTTTTAAGGTCATAGATGTGTAGATCCTGTTGTGTAGAGCTTGTGCATATGCTTAGAATTGAAAATGGTTAAGTATTGAGGTTGTATAATGAACTGAAAGTTTTGATCTCAAATATGTTTTGCTTCGATCTGAAGAATCCATGAGGAATTAGATGAAATTGAGTTGATATTTGGAACCTACATTGAAAGAGGATTCGATTGATATAAGCCTTGTCCATTTCTGGAATTTTGCTCGGCGGCGTCGCCGCGTGAGTGATCGGGGAAGACGACCGGAGACTGTAGCTCCGGTGTCTGGTTATTTTAGGGTTTATCCTACGTGTGCTCCATGTGTACGCTGGCGTGTGAGATTGATTGGTTAGGAATGCTTTGACCATGCCATGCGTGTCTTGACTTGCTGATTGTGCATGCTGATGTAGATTAATGAAACGCATCGTTTTGCTTGTTTGAATGAGAGCCTTTGATCTTGGCGCGCGCTGAGATCGTGTGGTTGTGACATTTTCTGATTTGATTTGAATTGTTTTATTTCCCTCCATTTTCCATGCATATTCCATTTATTATGTTCATTTTAGAAAATTCATAAAAAATAGAAAAATGATCCAAATGAACTCCAATTTTTTTCCTAGTTTTGTATAAATGTCTAGTTTTTTATGGTATTAATTTCATAAATTGTTGATGTCTGGTTTGTGATGTGTGAATTTTTGAATCCAAGTTGTGTTAATTTGATATGTTGTGTTCAATGCATTGTGAAATCTTCATTGTTGAGCCAATTGATCCCATTTTTTGTGTGCATGATATTCATATATGATGTGAATTTTTGATCACTGGTTTGGATTTTTTCTCATATGCTTTCATCATTTTTGACACATGAAGATGAGTGTGACAATTTGTGTCACATTTTTGACATTGAATTGTTGCATTTTTGTTCACCTATCATTTGAATCTTTCTGGATTTGATCTTTTGCATATTGCTTGTTCATGACATGAGAAACTTGCACATAAAATATCAAAGTCTTTGCATGCGTTTCTGTTTTGATTTGAATTTTCTAAATTGGAAGTTCACTTTGTGCACATTTTGTGATCATTGTATAGCATAGGCCATTTGAGATATTTGCTTTTTGATCTGATGCTGGTCCTTTTGAGGATATTTTGTGACATGTTTGAATGTGCATTATGTGGAAGATTGAGTTCAATTTTGATCATTTGGTTTGGTTTTTAACTTAGTCTTTGTACTAGTGTTTTGTGCATAAACTAACTGTGCTTTGTGTTTCAGGTTTGGACATTTAGCATTGATGGTTAATTTGTTCTCACTTTGTGAGATACAAATGCTTTGAGTTCTAACTTTTGTTTGTTTTGTAGGATTTTAAGTGATTTGCTTGAGCTCATGAGTTCATTTGAATGCTTGGGCATTGTTCATTGGATTGTGTAACTGTTGGAAGGATTCACTGTTTGTCTGTTGGTTTTATAACTAAAGTATTAACTGTTTAGCTTTTGTACATGTACCTTAGTTGCTTCCTTTTAGCTCTTGCTTGAGCTTTGGATTATGGTTGATACACCACTTAGGTAGTTATCTCCTTACTTCATGTAGTCTGGAAGTCCTGCCACCTTTTTGGCAGGCATTTTGCTGGCAAGTCCTCCTTAAGAGGATCTGTTTGTGTTTGTTTACAATTGTGCCAAAGACCTCCAAGATGAGGCATGTGATACTTGATAAGACCTCCAAGAGTTGAGGCAATTGACGGATAAAAGGGATTAGTAGCCAATCCCCCGTTATTCAGTGAGTCGTTCTCTATGCTCGCACTTCGTGTTGATGCTTCTGAACATGTACCCAAGATCTTTATCCAGAGTCTGTCAAGTGGAATAGGATCTCACTTTCTGGATCCCCACGATTTCTTTGTCATGAGCTCACCCTGGCCAGGGTTAAGAGCATGAGGTCTCATCCTCATTTTCCATCTTTGATCAGCTTCACCCTAACTTTCAATGTTAGTGGTTAAGAGCTACAGATTACCCATTACAGTTTGGCTTGTTTGTCGAGGTTGACATGACCCCTCTTGACTAAAGCCCACCCATTTGTTTGAGCCTCTTGTATGTATATAGTGTGTGATTGTTTGTTTACTTGTGAACTTTTGATGTGTGTGCTCTTGACTTAGGAGTTTTCCTTTTGAGCTATTCTGAAGATCATTACCATGTTCGTTCCCAATGGAAGTTACAAGATACATTGAGGATCTCTTATGAGACTTGTGTGATTGCTTATGCTTTGTGCTTGCTTATTCCAAAGGATGGGAACCACTTGGATAATCTATAGGATCTCAAGAGAGGAACTCCTAGTGTGATTTCATTTCACTCCTCCCACCTTTTTGTTCTCTTTAGGACTTAACCTTTCTTCTCCACCCTAACCCAAGCCAAAAACCTTTTTGTGCAAACATTTGACTTTGTTTTCAACATTAGAAACCTAAGCCTTATGCTTTTGATTTTCAAACTTTCTTTTCATAATACTCATTTTGAATTGAATCTTTAAGTCAACTTTGACCATTTTTGTATATACTTCTAAATTGGTAAATATAACCCATTCAAATTTCTTTTGTGGTTTCATGTCCACTTCTTAATCAAATTTTTTCATAACCTTTAGCTATTAGGTTTGAGTTATCTTTGTGGTAGATGTAATACTCACCTTTATCCTTAGTGGTGGACAATGAGTCTTCCATGCTTATTATAGGGTTAACCCCTCACTAGCATGTTGAAGCTATCCTCTCATGGTGGATTTGTGGTTTTAGGTTGAGTTTTCTCCCTTTGATAACAAAAGACCTTAAGGCTTTTGGACCAATCAATCCACTCATTTGTTTTGAGATTTTTTACCCGAACTACGAGGTTTTGATCCTAATCTTTTTATAAGAGGGTACGTAGGCAATGGGTTTATCCATCCAAACACAAAATGTAAATAAACTTGTATATTCTTTTCTCATCTCTTCAATCATGTTTGCACAAATAAAAATGTTCACAAAACAAACAACCTTCACAAGTGTGAAAAGGGCTCCCTAGGAGTACCTAGGATGTTTTGGGTGCCTAACACCTTCCCATTGCATAACCAACCCCCTTACCCAGATCTCTGTTTCTTTTACTAGTTTTGTTTGTAAAACTTTTAGGTTTTTGTTCACTTTCTAACCATTCCTTTGGATAAATAGAAGTGCGGTGGCGACTCGACTTTGTATGATTTACCTTGGATTTAGTCAATATCTTCAATGGTAACGAATACACCGCTACAAAAAAGTGGCGACTCTGCTGGGGACATCTAAAATCTCCCTAGTGGGTTTTGCTAACTTTTCACCTTTTGTTGTATTATATTGTTTGTGACATATTTTTGTGCAATTTGGGATTACTGTATTGTATGTAATGATTGAATTGCTTGATATATTAATTGCTTGTGTGCTTGGTGATCTTTGTGAGATGAGTTCTATACCCGGACTCGAGTGCACTTAGGATAGGAGAATGACATAGTCTCGTCGACTTGTGTGGAGTTATTCCTTAGCAAGTTGACTTGCGAGTCCATTCACTTGGTGGAGGTCATGTTGGGATCAATAATGTCACACAAGTAAGTTGTGGTTAGACATTACTCTTTCCAATATAGACCTTAGAAGCCAAGGACCTTAGTTTACCAAGCCCATCTTGGCCTATTTTTAGGATGTAGTGCAGAAGTCGTTCAAATGTAAGATATGATACGATTGTTACGCGATACTACACTCATAAGAGTCTCTCTTGAGGATATTTTTGGAATACGAGTAGTCGTTTCTCCGATAATATCCGAAAGATGGGATGATGACTATGGGAACCTCTTGTAGAACATGTTTGGCAGGTTTAAACCCTAGTACACTCCCTTTGGGTGGTTCTTAACCGAGACTCCATACTCGTGACTCGCAACAAACCCTTGATTCATGGTTGATCCGTTCATACATCCTTAATATCAATGGAACTTGGGTGTTGATAAGGTGTAAACCATAATCCACCAAAATGGATGATTGA
The DNA here is from genome assembly GCF_024323335.1 of Lathyrus oleraceus. Lineage (NCBI taxonomy): Eukaryota > Viridiplantae > Streptophyta > Magnoliopsida > Fabales > Fabaceae > Lathyrus > Lathyrus oleraceus. The sequence goes on along the minus strand of NC_066580.1, from coordinate 476,317,598 downwards.
TATTAAGGATAATATAATCCATCCCATGACCTTTGTTTGGTGTGCTTTGCTTGATCCTTGAGTGTGATTGATGCATTCATGCATTCATCTGCATCCATATCATCAATAATAAAAGAAAATTTTCAAGGAACTTAAGGGGTTTATTTGCAAAATTTTCAGACATGGAAAAACAAAGAAGTACAGCTTCAGACAGCCATATTTGAGAGAGTTAAGGAATCTGACATCCTATGTATTAGATCCTTTAGGTTTTAAGGCTCGTTTTGGGAAGCTTTTTCCTCTTCTGACTACTCAGGTGGATGAAGGGTTGATGAGCGTATTGGTGCAGTTTTATGATCCTCTGTACCGTTGCTTCATGTTTCCGGACTTTCAGCTTTTGCCTACCCTTGAGGAGTATGCCTATCTTCTGGGTATACCTATTCTGGATCAGTTGCCGTTAAGTGGCTTGGAGCGTATTCCTACTTCTCAAGAGATAGCTGACATGTTGCACATAGATGAATCTCTGATTGGTTATGACTACCAAAGGTGGAATTCAAGGTCTCCCTTCTGAGTTCCTCATTGCTCAAGCTACTGTTTATGTGAAGGCCATGAGTGAGGACGCCTTTGAGGCCATATTTGTACTTCTCATCTATGGGTTGGTATTCTTCCCCAACATCGACAAGTTTGTGGATGTGAACGCTATTAGGATCTTCTCTGCTCTTAATCCCGTTCCGACTCTGTTGGGTGGTACCTATTTCTCTTTGCATATGAGGAATGCAAAGGGTGGTGGTGCCATTGTGTGTTGTTTGCCTCTGTTGTATAAGTGGTTTATTTCTCACTTACCTTAGACGGTCGCTTTCAGGGAGAACAAGGGATGTCTACGGTGGTCCACGAGACTTATCTCTCTCACTAGTGATGATATCTCTTGGTATAACCGTGTATATGATGATGTGCAGATTATCGACTCTTGTGGTGAATTCTCCAATGTACCTCTTCTTGGTACATGTGGTGGGATTAACTACAACCCTATTTTAGCACGTCGTCAGCTTGGGTTCCCCCTAAAGAATAAACCTAATAACATTCTGTTAGAGGGTGTGTTCTTTCAGGAGGGTAAAGATCCCCAAGGCTTGAAGGGCAGAATGGTTCGCGCTTGGCGCAAGGTTCATAAGAAAGGAAGGAAGGAGTTGGGTCCTAAGAATTGCATTGCTTTGGAGCCTTACACTGCTTGGGTAAGGAAAAGAGCATCTGAGTATCTTATGCCTTACGAATATCCGAGACCTACACCTTTGATTGTGGCTGGGCCTTCAACCCTCCCTAATCAAGGAGTAGATGAGTTGAGAGACGAAGACCTATCACGTGCCTGGATCCGTGAAAGGGAAGAGTCGCTTCAGCAGATTAAGGAGAAAGATGCTTTGATTGAGTTCCTCGAGCATCAGGTCATTGATGATCCTAATGATACATGGACTTCTCTACTTCCTCAGTCTTCCAAGTTTTGGAAGAGGAGGTATGATCGACTCACCAAGGAAAAAGCAGATATGGAGGCAGCTTATGAGAGGGAGGTAAAGAGGTTTCGTGCAACCTATCTTCCTGTGTCCAAAGCATCAGATGTTGTACCTAGGGATCCATAGGATGATTATTTTCCTTTTCTCTTGTATACGATTGACAATGTTGTACTTCTTTTCCCTGATATATTTGATGAAATATTTCCATATGTGATAAACAGTTAATATTTCCAAAATTTGCAAATAAAACCCTAGAGTTCCTTTGAAATAAAAACAAATCATGTGCACAAGAATTGCATGCATCATATGCATAAGCAGGTTTTGTTCCCGGCTTCTGATCCTGTGGTCTAACTCTGTGCTCTTCATTTATTTTGAAGACAAGTTGACTCACCGGTACTACACCAGAGCCAACTCTTCAAGATTGATGGATCATCTAGAGCAAGAGAACCGTGAACTCAAGGAGGAAGTCGCCAGACTGAGTGCTTTGATGGATTCGTTCCTAGCTGCCCATAGTCAGTCTTCTCCAACACCTTCAACTCCTCCCCAGAGGACAGTCATTTCTGAGATTGTTTCCTCAACTGTGCCTGCAGCCAGTGCACACTTTGTTCCGACAGCTATGCCAGCCGGGTTTCCGTGGGGGATGCCTCCCAATTTCATGCCTGAGGGCCCTGCTCCAACTTTTGCTTCTATGCCGGCATCTAGCCCGGTCCTTGCTGTTCCTCCTCCTGTCGTGCATACCGTGCCTAGGGTAGACGACACCATCTATCATTCTGAGCCATCTGAGGGCCCAGATGTTCATGAGAAGATGGACGCTATGAATGACCAATTTCTTGAGTTGCGCAAGGAATTGAAGACTCTTAGAGGAAAGGATCTGTTTGGCAAGTCTGATGCCGATCTGTGCTTGGTTCCCAATGTGAAGATTCCTGTGAAATTCAAGGTCCCTGACTTTGAAAAATACAAGGGGAATACCTGTCCTCTCAGCCACCTGGTCATGTATGCCAGGAAGATGTCAACTCAGACTGATAATGACTAGTTGCTCATCCATTACTTTCAGGACAGTCTGTCCGGTGTCGCTCTGCGTTGGTATATGGGGCTGGACAGTGCGAACATCCGATCCTTCAATGACCTTGGCGAGGCCTTCGTCAACCAATACAAGTATAATGTGGATATGGCTCCCGATAGGGATCAATTGAGGGCCATGTCCCAGAAGGACAAGGAAACATTTAAAGAGTACGCCCTTAGGTGGCGAGAGTTGGCAACACAGATCGTGCCTCCGCTGGAAGAGAAAGAAATGACCAAGATCTTTCTGAAGACCTTGAGTTCATTCTATTATGAGCGGATGATTGTTAGCGCTCCTTCTGACTTCACCGAGATGGTGAACATGGGGATGCGTCTAGAGGAAGGGGTTAGAGAAGGACGTCTAACCAAGGATGAAGGCTCTTCTACCAAACGTTATGGGGCGTTTGCGAAGAAGAAAGATGGAGAGGCACATGCTGTGACCTCCCATGTGAAACCTAGAAGACCCTCTATGAGGAGGAAGACCGTGCGTCCTGCCGGTAACCAGCACCAGGTGGCTCATATAGCACCTGTTTTCAGAGACAATCAGCAGTATCAGCAGCATAGCAACAATCAGCAATCACCTTAGCAATATCAGCAACAACATCGTCCTCAACAGCAGGCCTATCAGCCTCGCAACAGTAATCAAACCAGCACGAGTTATGAGAGGAAAAATGTCACTTTTGATCTGATTCCGATGACATACGCAGAACTCTATCCCTCTTTGATAGAGAGGAAGTTGATTACTCCGAAAGACCCGCCAGCTATACCTGCTAACCCTCAGTGGTGGTATAAGCCTGAATTGCATTGTGTATACCACTCTGGTGCTCCTAACCACGATGTGGAGAATTGCTATCCGTTGAAGATCAAGGTTCAAGACCTTGTAAGGTGTGGCATTTTGTGCTTTGAGGACGTAGGTCCTAATGTTAAGAAGAACCCATTGCCCGAGCATGGGAAATCTGTCAACATGGTCCAGGGCTGCCCTGGCATAGGCTTTTCTTCTGGGGTCTTCAATGAGAAAGGGTTGTTCAAGAGTGGAGGTTTCGTCCACACTGGTCAGGAGGAAGAAGCTGCTGCTGTCTTGGAAGAAGATACAGAGGACTCCGACAATTTTGTCATCCCTGGAGGGGTCTGCAACAATTGGGTCACTCTGGATATTCCTACAGTCGTCCACAAGTCAAAGTAATGATCACTTTGTTTAAAAAACCCTTCTCCCATGCCAAAAGGAGAAGTGATGACATTGTTGGCAACATAAATGCAATGATATTTTCATTCAATAAATTCATGCTAAATGTTTGTTTTTCCAATTATTTTCCCTATTTTGCTTTTTGCATGAAATTGGTGATCACATAAAACCCTAAAAAAAAAGAGAATAAAATCAATCTTTTCATCTGCATAATGATTTGCCTTGTTTGATTTCTAAAAAGCTTTTCATATCCAAAATCATTATGCAGGTTGATTTCTAAACCCATTGAACATAATGATCCAACGCCATCTCCTAATTTTGAGTTCCCTGTATTTGAGGCAGAGGAAGATGATGTTGAAGAGATTCCTGACGAGATTACCCGTCCACTTGAGCATGAAAAGAATATCATTCAGCCGCACCTTGAGAATCTAGAAACAGTCAACTTGGGGTCTGAGGATTGTGTGCGAGAGTTCAAGATCGGGGCACTCCTGGAAGAATCTGTTAAGAAGGGGTTGATCGAATTGCTACGAGAATATATCGATATCTTTGCTTGGTCATATGAAGACATGCCAGGTCTAGATACAGATATTGTGCAACATTTCCTGCCTTTGAAGCCTGAGTGCGTGCCTGTGAAGCAGAAGCTCAGAAGAACTCACCCTGATATGGCAGTGAAGATCAAAGAGGAAGATCAGAAGCAAATTGATGCGGCGTTTCTGGTGACTTCTACATATCCTCAATGGGTGGCCAATATTGTGCCCGTGCCCAAGAAAGATGGAAAAGTCCGAATGTGTGTGGATTATAGAGATTTAAATAAAGCTAGTCCGAAAGATGATTTCTCTCTACCACACATTGATATGTTGGTAGACAATACAACTAAATTCAAAGTCTTCTCATTTATGGACGGATTTTCCGGATATAATCAGATTAAGATGGCACCCGAGGATATGGAGAAGACAACATTCATCACACCTTGGGGAACATTCTGTTATCGAGTGATGCCCTTCGGTTTGAAGAACGCCGGAGCCACGTATCAACGAGCTATGACTACCTTGTTCCATGATATGATGCACAAGGAGATTGAGGTATATGTTGATGATATGATTGCTAAGTCGAGAACGGAAGTTGAACATGTAGAGCACTTGGTGAAGCTTTTTCAGCGTTTGAGGAAGTTCAAGCTTCGTCTGAATCCCAACAAGTGTACATTTGGAGTCCGTTCCGGCAAGTTATTGGGCTTTATTGTCAGCGAAAGAGGTATTGAGGTTGATCCTGCAAAGGGCAAAGCAATACAAGAGATGCCTGCGCCCAAAACTGAGAAGCAAGTCCGAGGTTTTCTTGGCCGCTTGAATTATAAGAGTGAGGTGAAGGGGAGTGTATCTTTGTGAAGGGAAATTGAGTTTCATCAAAGATAACATGCCTCGAAATTATTAATTTTCTATTAGACAAATCAAAACACTTATAACCTCTATGATTCGGCGGATAACCCAGGAAGACACACGGAGTAGAGCGGGATTGTAACTTATGAATGGTAGATGACGAGAATAATGGATAACATAGACAACCAAAGACTCTGAGATGTGTGTAGGTGGGATCACGATGATACATGAGTTGTGTTGATGAATGATGATGAAGTGTTTTACAGGGGATAATATTTAACAGGTAACTTGCCATGTGGAGAGCATGATGCCAAAACGAGGGGGAAACAGAAGAATGAGCTAGCATAGTGCGTATCATATTATTAATGGTTCTTATTTTGCATTCCGCTTTCCCATTTTGTGAGGATGTGCGGGGACAAGAGAAATGAAAAACTAGACCATGATCAATGCAATATTTTTGAAAAAGTTCATTATTATATTCACCGCCATTGTCACATTGAAATGTTTTGACTTTTTGCAAAAATTGAGTTTGAATGAGTTGAGTAAGTGACTTGAACGTTTCAAACACATGAGATTTTCTGCTAATAGTAAAAGTCCATAAGAAGTTTGTAAAATCATCTAAGAATAAGACATAATATTTATGACCAACAGAACTTAAAATTGGAGACGTCCATAAATCACTATGTAAAATGTCAAAAGGCATCAAAGTCGTAGTTTGAGAATCAAAAAATGGCAATTTAACTTGTTTGCCTAAAACACAATAGTCACAAACGACAGAAGAATTAAAAGGTTCACAATATATGAACTTATTTTTGCGAAGGGAATTCAAAACAGACACGCCATGATGACCAAGACGACTATGCCAAAGACTGGATGTGAGACCGACAAATTTGGGAGGAGTGGTAACTGGATAAAGATCTCCATGACTGTCACATCTAAGAAGGGTGATCCCCGTCTGAAAATCAGAGACAGTAAGACCAAAAGGATCAAAGGAAATAGAAACATTATTATCAGTGGTGAGTCATCTCTCAGAAATTAAGTTTTTAATAATTTTCGGGGCATGTAGGACATGGTTAAGGTGAAGTGGTTGGTGAGATGTGGTTATTTATGTCTGTCGGGTGCCGTGAATTGGAATTCCATGGCCACTTCCTACAATGACTTTCTGATTTGAATTATTTACTGGAAAATAAGACGAGAGATTACCTTGTGATACGGTTGTGTGAGATGTTGCGCCCGTGTCCATGTACCACTGATTGTCAGGAGTGTGGAGTGACATAGTATGCATTGCAGTCTCAATCTCTATTGATATCTGAGATGAGGTAGAGGTTGCATACACCTGAGAACGTTGTCCTAGAATGCCCGACTGTTTAGGAGGACCGGCAGGGCGTGTCCATTGAGAGGTGGGATACGAACTCGGTGGCATAGTCCATGGTGGTGGAGTCCAATCTCATGGTTGCCAGGTTGGGTATTGCTGTTGCTTTTGCCAAGGAGGAGCGGACCAAGGTGAGCGAGCGCTGGGAGCTCCACACTAAGGTACCCTGCAGTTACCGCGTCCCCCTCCGCGACCTGGTTGTCACGGGAGCCAGAACGGTTGTCGAGGGGGAGGTTGCCACGCAGAGAGGTGTCTTTAGTAGGTTTCGGCTGAGTGGTGTGCATAGAAACATGAGAGCTTGTGTTTGCCATCTTAGCCATACCGACTTCTTCCAAAGTGAGCATGGAACGAGCCTGATAGAATGTCGGAAGAGGGTTGCTTTGGCGAATCAAAGTAGCAACACTGGGGTAAGCTTCTGGGAGACCAGAGATCAACTGAAGGACCAGACGATGATTGTTGACAGGGGAGCCGGAATTTCTTAACTGATTAGAAAGCATTTTAAGACACTGACAATAAGCTGAGACATTGGGAAAATCCTTCATACGAGTGTTAGAAAACTCTTGCTCAAGAGTGACAACTCGAGCATTTTGGTTGTCCTGAAAAATATCTTCCAAGCGATTTCATGCTTCCATTGCAGTGGAGTTGGGTTCTAGAATAGTGGTCAGCAAATCATTAGAAATAATGGAATAAATCCACTGAAGAAGGGTGGCATCAAGAGTGGACCATTGTTCATGGTTGGCATTGGTAATGACTGGTGGCTCTTTTCCGATAGATGGAACGATGTGATGCAGGATTCGATTTGAGCGAGTATGGATGCGGAAAAACTCGGCCCAGGTGCCATATTGATCTTTTTCCATATCAAGAATAATAGGAATGTGGTTCTTAATATTGGAAATGACAAGAGCGGGATGAAACTACGATTTGGAACCTCGAAACGTCGTGTTCTTGGGCTGGCCAGAATCACTAGTATCGGCGGATTTGTGGGTATCGACAAATTTATGGGTATCGGCGTCACTGTGTTCTGAATGGTTTGATTCAGACATGGCTGCAGGTGTGACGGCGGAGGCGCAAATAGAGGTGGAAGGCGAGAGAATAGAGTGATTATCGTGTTCGGCGGCGGCGGTACAGAGTACGGTAGTCCTATTGCGGTGGTAGACTTTAAGGAGGGAGAAGAAGCATACGGCGGCGGACTGTAATGGGGGAGAAGAAGAAACGTGTTTCTGCGTTTTTTTTAGAGAGAGATCGGTTAGGATTGATACCATGTAAGATAATGGAAATCATGTCCTTCTCATTGATCTGAATAAAATATATATACATCAATGTGTAACATTTGGTCAACTATCCAATTATGATACAACATAATTATAGAAAACTAATTATGACTAATTATAACAATATATTCTATTCTATCAATAAGATCATTCATACAAAGCAGTAAACATAAACAATATAAAAATAGGGGAATCTAAAATAGAACCTGAATGCTTTCATAATTCTGTTTAATCTCTTATTTACTTTTTGCATTAAAACTCGAACCCCCCATTTTTTACTAGTTTTTATACATTGCACACATTTGGTCTTGTTAGAATTAGTCCCTATGGATTTGATCTTTTTATTACTTATACATTAATGGTACATTTACCGAGAAGTCATCATATATCTATTTATTACTTCACACATCCGTGCACTTATGGTTGCATCAAGCTTTTGGAGCTATTGTCGGGGACCAACTGCATTTAATATTGAATTTATGTTTGATCATCGTATATACTAGAACTTATTTTTCGACTTATTTTATTGTGTTTGTATGATGTGGTTCTCGCCGCTCTTGTATGCAAAGAACTTGATTTGTTGGTAACTTAGTTGAGCCCGTAGACAAAATCGAGCATTTCTTACTCGAGAGATGCCAAATTCTTACATTACAAGCTATGGATGATCCAGTTGATGCTAATCTCCTTAAGGATTATGAAATTCCAACTTAAGAGGAACCACATTGTAGTATTGTGCACCCGCCGATTACGGCTAATAATTTTAAACTAAAACCTTCCTTGATTGGTTTGGTGCAACAAAACCAATTTTGCGGTTTACCTTCGGAAAATCTGAATCTTCATCTTTCTATTTTTGCTTATAATTATGGTACTGTTAAAGGCCAATGGTGTTGACTAAAACACCATCTTCCTTTGCTTGTTCCCCATTTCTTTAAGAGATCGTGCACGGGCTTCGCTCCCATCCTTGCTCGCCAATTCAATTACTTCCTGGACCCAGTTGAAAGCGGTCTTTCTTGCACGGTATTTTCCGCCAAGCAAAGCGGCCGAAGTTAGGAATGAGATAAGAAAAATTAGGAAAAAAGGTGGGGAATCATTGTTTGATGCATGAGAGCATTATAAAGCTTTTTTTAAGACTATGCCCTTTCCATGGGCTTGAGAAGTGGATGATTATCCATACCTTTTACACTGGTCTCCTTTACTCCAGAAGGATTACCTTAGATGCGGATTCTGGCGGAGCCCTAATGAATAGTCCATAATATGTAGCCTATAACTTGATAGAAGAGATGACTAAAAACCACCACTCCTAGGGAAGCGTGTGACAAGTTACCGTTAAGTCTACCCCTAAGACCAATAGTCTTTGTGAGGTTAATGTGTTTGATCATATGAACGCTAAGATGGATTGCCTTTACCAAAAGATAGATATCATAAGCTCCGCATCTTCCACACCTGCTATTCCATTCCCTATTGCTTATGCTGCCTCCACTACTCTCTACTGTGAGATATGCAGAATTAATGAGCATACCGATAGAGATTGTCAAATGATCCTTACAGGAGGATTAATCCAAGAAAATACGAACTTTGTGAAAAATAACCAGAGGAATAATCCATACTCCAAAACTTATAATATTGGGTGGTGTGATCATCCTAAATTCTCTTATAGGAACAACAATCCCCAACAGGCCATGGGACATCCAGGTTTCCAAAAAGCTACAGCAATCGAGCCTAAGAAATCTAACCTTGAACTTTTGATGGAAAAATTTGTATTGGCGCAAACCCGTTAAAACAATGAGTTTAGAAATCAAAATCTCCTTGCAAATGAGGCGCTTAGGCAATTGAAAAATAAGGTTGATAATGTTGTGACTCATACCAAAATTCTGGAGACTCAAATCTCCCAAGTAGCATAATAACAATCTACTTCTTTTGCCCCTCTTGGATTATTTCCGGGGCAACCCGAACAAAATCCTAAGGTACATTTGAATGTTGTGACAACCCGTAGTGGTAAGCAAATGAGTAGTTCTGGTGTGTGTGTGTGTGTGTGTGTGTGAGAGAGAGAGAGAGAGAGAGAGAGAGAGAGAGAGAGAGAGAAAGGTTGATGAGAGTGTGCCAACACCACCCGAAAAGGAGTTCGTTGAAGAGGTTGAGAATGAGGCACCTTATGTTGTTCCTCCTCCCTACAAACCTGCTATTCATTTCCCATAAAGGCTTGTGAAAGTCAAAATGTAGTCCCAATTCAAAAAAATTGTGAAACTTCTAAAAAAGATCCACCTCATTGTGCCTTTCACCGAAGCACTAACTTGAATGCCCTTCTATGTAAAGTTTTTAAAAGAGATTCTTTCCAATAAAAGAAAGCTAGAGGACCATGAGATTGTGGCTATGACCATTGATAGTAGTGTCATGATCTAAAACATGGTAATACCTAAGCTCAAAGATATGTGAAGTTTCTTTATCCCTTGTCATATAGGTACCATGGACTTTGAAATGACGTTATGTGATTTAGGAGCTAGTGTTGGCTTAATGCCTCTGTCTGTGTGTAAGAAGTTGGATATGGGGGACATGAAACCTACCAATGTGTCTTTGCAACTTGCCGACAGATTGGTTAAGTATACTATAGGTAAATTAGAGGATGTCCCACTGAGAGTCATAGAGTATTATGTGCTAGTTGACTTTGTTATAATGGACACCGATGAAGATTGTTAAATCCCGACACTTTTAGGCAGACCTTTCTTAGCTACGGCGAGGCCATCATAGATGTCTAGAGGGGGAAATTGATCTTTAAGGTGAGAGAAGATAAAATTGAATTCATTTTAGCAAAACTGTTGAAGAACCCTTCTTTAAGGGATTCTTGTAATTTGGTAGATTTACTAGGGGGTTGTGTTCAAGAGAACACATCGAAACCTCCTTTGACCGTTAAGTTGGAAGAGAGTTTGCTTGGTGACACTGAGGTTGAGAAGGTTGATACCAAGGTTAAGGGTTATGAAGAGGACTTAAGAGGAAATCCTATCTCCTCTAACCAAGGCCTTCATATGCCTGTTATGAAAGGTAATGAACTCAAGAACCATAGGGCCCGTCTAGGGCAAAATAAGAATGAGCCTAAGGAAAATAAGACAATGAAAGAGAAAGTCCGTGAAAAACCGGACCAAAAGTACGAGCCTCCACATCAGAGAAAGAAAAAGGAAGAATGATGCATGGCATGGATGTTTAGAGTTAGTTGGGTCCCGGAAATGGATAAGGGGCATGCTAAGGATTATAATTTGAAGGACACACCCTTTTGAGTTTAGGGTGTAAGTGGTCGAGCTGAACGACCTTAAACAAAGCACTTTGTGGGAGGCAACCCATGTTTTTTTTGCAATAGTTTGTTTCTTTTTGTTTTATTTCTTTTTTAGTTAATAAAAAGCTTGCAAGAACAAAGCAAGACAAGTACCAAATTGTTGGAAAAGCTGAGAAAAATTGTTCGTGGAATCGTGCCCGAAAGAAAACCCAAGAAAGAAACTCCCACCATAGAAAAAAATAGAGGGTTGCTACAAACACTCATATCAGATTCTACGAGTCGTAGCTGCCTCAAGTCCAAAACCCTAAAAACACCACATCTCCATATCGGAAACAGAGCCCTGCTACGCGCGACTGTAGCACGTGTTACGGGCCTTAGTAGGGCATGTATAGGGAGATCAATTTTTTTTTGAATTTTTGAAATTCAAATCTTTGTTACGACCCCATACACCTCCATTTAAGCCAATCATCACCCATTATCTGTCTTTAAAACAGTAAAACTGACTTTCTAACCATCATTACCATCATTCATTCTCTTTCCGAATCTCTCATCTTCCCCAAATTCTCCAAACCTCTTCCAAACCTTCACAAAAACTCCATTGTACCAAAACACAAAGCCTTCACCTTTAACCTCATACTACCTCCAACCAGCAAACCACCTTTACAAAAACTTAATTATCTTTCATCTCCATTCTACTTTCGGGCACAAATTTCCCAAAATCTTCACCTGAAAAATTTCTCAAAGTTTCATCCATCAATGGGACCTAAGAGAATTGATAAGGGAAAATAAGTGGCTGAGTCATCAAGGCCTTGCAAGAGAGGAAGCATTCATTCGTCCAACCCTTAGAACATCGTCTTTGAAGATGATTCACAAGTTAAGCGATACTCCATACTCATCAAGCGGAAGATCACTCCATCAAGATACATATGCGAAAGCACTCTTACTACTCTTGGCCTTAAAGTCGAAATTGATAAGATGTTTCACTCAATTGGTTTAATTGATTTCATATGAAGGGAAATGCCTTAAAGTCGAAAGCACGCTTACTACTCTTGGACTTTAAGTTGAAAAAGAAGTATATCGGTGGAACGAGATACTACTACGGTACTCTCAAGTTCTGTCTATTTAACCAAAACCAACAATTGTGTGTAGAAGAATTAGGGCATATCCTCCAATTGTGCATCTATGGGTCATGAGATTTCCCTAAGGAGTTTGATGCTAAGAGATTTTGGTTTTGTATTTTTGGCGACCGCTTTTATACTGCGGTAGGGGGCTAGGGCCTTCACTATCTAATATTCATGCTTCCGATATGCACAAAAGGCGCTTGTCTACACCTTGTTCAGACAAGGTGATAGCACCAGAATGACTAACCAAAGGGACCTCTTTTTCTTGCATTGCATGACCATTAATGGAATTCTTAATGTCGCCGCCTTTACAGAATATTATCTGGGTAAGGTTGCTCGAGCAGCCACCAAAGACATTTCAGCGGGGGTATGATTACCCAAATTGCCGAGTTCCTTAGTTTTGAGTTCAATTTGGCCTAGGATGTTGTTGAGGGGAAGAGTAACGTTAATATGGAATCCTTGGTTCATCAAGGGATGATTTATATGGACGGAAGCACCTATACAGTGATGATCCGAAACAAGTTCATTCTTAAATTACCTAATCCAATAAAGGTAAAAATTGATGTTTCAAATAATTAGATTTACCAAGAGGGTGTCCCATCTTCGGATAACTCATCAGAGGAAGAGGGTGAACCCAATAATTCTAACCATCCTACAGATACCATAATGGAGGAGGATATTGTCCCTCCATCCATATTTCCCACCCAATACGAAGCGGGTGCTTCAAATGCAAATCAAGATAGGTGCGAGTGGGTCCAATCGAAGATCCATGGAATGAAGGTGGAATAAAATATGAAAGGAGTGGTCTTGTATGATGTCTAAGCAATTATGCAACAACTCATATTGTGGTTCCCACCTTCCGAGTGAGGTTATTGTGAGTTTACTCCCACTTTCTTGCACTAAAACATTGAGGACAATGTTTGGTTTAAGTTTGGGGGTGTATTTCTTTACTTTCATTGCATTTTTATTTCTTGCATTTTTATGTTCATGTTTCTTTCTTGTTTTTCGCTATTTCTAGCTTATTTGTTTCAATAAGACCACTTTGTAGTAGTTTTTCCCAAACTAGGACCGTACAACTTTTTATATGATAAGCTTCAATTGTGGGGAAACATGAAAGTGTATAGTGTTTGAGGGAAGAAAGGCTAGGACTATGAACATTGGCAAAGTTTGTAAACTTAGGTATTATCCAACATGTAGATTTGTGCCATAGTACTTGGCTTTTGAAAAGTACCCCCTTATTAATTCAAAGTGACAGTCAGACATAATTTACACTCGTGTACATGTATGATTGGTTGGGAAACAATAATCTTGGGCACCTAAATGATGAAAAGACAATAAAAAGGAAATCACTTTCTAAGTTGGGTAACCCTCACCCAATTATTTAACCTAACGGTGGTTGAATCCTCAAAGTGTCATCCCAAAGTGGACCACTAAACACCAAAGTGCGTAAATTCATCGGAAATAAACAAAAATAATAATAAAAAGGTGCCTAAAGCAAAATTCTCGAGCAGTCTTGTGTATGCGGAGACAAAAATAAATAAATTACCTTAATATTGATTGTACGAATGAAAGGGGGAGGGGAAAATCAGAAAAAAGAGACTTAATCCCAAAGCATAGTTGGACAGGTGTCCAAAAGGGAGACTTAGGTCCATGGATCTACCACGGTTAGTGCTCTTGTGAATACCTTTGTTGTCAAGTGACTACCAAGAGAACTAGGCCTAGCTAATCAGAAAATAGACTCACGTATAAGTACTTTTGACCTCACTTTTGTATGCTTTATCATGATGTTAACCGCTTGATCCAAAAACTTATAAATGCAAGTTTTGTTGCTTGAGGACAAGCAACAGTCTAAGTTTGGGGGAGTTTGATAAGTGGTATTCGTATCATTATTTCTAGTCATTTTCTCTTAGTATTTTATATCATTTTGTTCGGTTTATTTTCAATTACCATATTTTATGCTTTGGTTTATGCATTATTGCTATTTGTAGTGCCTAATGAGCATCCAAGAGAAAGAGGTTCAAAGACAAGCAAAACAAGGCGAAATGACAGAAAACAATTTTCCCATAGTAAAACCAAGGAGCTACTATGGCCACCCGTTGCAACAATACACCATGGGAGCCCCCATTGCTCATCTCCCATACAAAGAACAGATACCTGTTACGGCATCCCCTAACAGCTGTTATGGGCCATAGCAGGGAGGCAACAAAGATTTGACTTATTTCCAAATTTAAACCGATTATCTTTTATTGTGGCTCTTATTCAATATTAGATATGTTACAAATCTGAATAATAGTCATTTAACCAAATATTTTGTGTACTTTATATTTTTCTCTATAAAACTCATAGTCTGTTATGAGTTTTAGGTTCCCAATTTTTATTCAAAAAGTTTCTAGTATTATTTGTCTTCTTTTTTCTTTGTAACTCAAGTCTCCAAGGGAGCAATTGTGGATCAAAACTTAATCATAATTCAGGTTTTCTTATTCATTCATCTTCAATTGTTCATATATTTTAACTATTTGATATGAATATGATGTTGATCACCGATTTGATTACGTTTGGCCTCACCATGAGTGAGTAGTTCATTAGGGACTAGCGATTATGTGGATTATCGTATGACCTCTTGTATGATCCATCATGATCGATTGCGAGAATTTTAGTTTAAACTTAGTTTATAATCTGAGTTCATGCATTCCAACTTTGTTATGAAAGTAAGTGCTGCTCAGGCATCAACTGTAGTCTGAAAGGATATGTGTCGATACCGAAGCGCGAAATTTTAAACAACCTTGTCCAAAACAGCGAAAGCGCTTGGGCGAATTTGAGAAAACATATAGATGAGCAAAAAAATGAATCATCAAAGAATAATCCGGTCGTGCGAAAGTAGACTAATTATTCTCGTCGATAGGGCATTGCGTTGGAGAAAGCAAGTATTGCCCATATTTATCTATTTTCTATAATTTATGCGGAATTCTCGTAATATAAATGACATGGATTGTGCAATTGTGTTAGAGTATTAACCGTAACCCTAAGTATTATTTTCCCTAATTTAGAGATAAATGATTATTCAAATAATATGTTTTCAATAGTGATTTTTCTTCTAAGTTGTTTTACCCCAAAATCCATATTTTCGATTTCTCTAGATATACACCGATATGACAAAATTTGGTACTTGAGTCATTGGTCTATGTGGTTCAATATCTATTTATTACTTCACACAACTCTACAGTTGCGACTGCATCAATACTCAACCTCCCAAACAACACTTTCCATTCATCCATGCAAACCATAACTTGAAAGATCTTCTCAATCTTCTGAAGCTAACTCTGGACACCATCAGGATCGTAACTCTGAACAAGGTTGCTTCTGATTGCATTGAGAAAAAGGCTTGATAGGTGAAAGAGTGATCAAATGTTATGTATGCCTTGAAAGCTCTAAAAGATAAGGTGGTTGGTCTGAGGTGGACGCTTCATGACTCTTTTCAGTAGGCAATAGGAGTCATGCTTGAAGTTTGCGAGCGAGTGGTGGAATATGAAAGAAGGTTTTGCCCCAATGCTTTGATTTCTGCCGAGGCGCTGAACCCGTTTAAGTATGCTTATGGGGTGAATTAGGGAGGTGATCTCGGTGTCTTGACTTCAAATTCTATGTCTTGATTTTCCTTTTGCTTATATTACTTATTTCTTGCAACCTTACCCAGACTTTTGTGCCTTGGGTGTAATAATTTTTTATTTTTAACAAAATATTTTACCTTGATGTTTGTAGTATTGTTAACTTTAGAGCTTTGTGTCGGCTTTTGCTTTATCAATATCATTGTAACTTTGAGGCTAGTTTTTCTATCCTTTAAAGTATTTTATTTAATTGAGTTTAACACTGACTACTGGTGTCCATCGGCAACGGTGGGATACTTGTTGTGGGCATGTAGCCTTTATTGTTTTGCTTTATGAAAGAAATAATGAACTTGATTATAATGATATGGTGAGGGTGCCTCCATATTTTTCTTGCTTTTGCAACTTAGTGCGCCCAATAATGTAATCTACCATTCTTGGTTGCTATACGTGTCTGCCGTATTAAGCGTTTGTTGTTGCAATGTATTGATTGGTATATCACATTTTGAAAAATGCTTGTGTTTCCCTGGGCGAGGCTTGGGATCAGCGATGTCTACGTCATGTGTAGTCATGTTACAGAGGATTACTCCTCGACCAAGGGTGGAATCCTCATCCTTTCCTCCCAAGTGTAAAATCCTAAACCTCACACATAATTTTAATGCATAATGTAGTTAAAAATACGACTACTAGGGTGTCACACACATCAAAATTAATCATGCTCTGTAACACGGGTTACAAAACTCATCACACAACACATGTCATCATCTGCTCACCTTCACTTAGGGTATCACTGCACCAGAATCAATCAAACAATGCATAATTGCAATGCAAGGTATAAAATCTCATACCTTCAAACTTCATAATGCAATAACAAATATCATGGTGTTCACATCATCATGACTTAAACCTCATTGAAAACACAATGACAAAAGAAGTTAAAACAAAACATTCACAACCCGATGTTACATTGACCAAAGTAAGACCATACTAAAAGAAACAAAAAATACATGAAGCCACTCTGAGATTTACCTTCAACTTATGCAACAAAGCTACTCCTGAGTATCTGCACGATGCTCATCTAAAGGCAACATTCAAACAGAAGGGGGTGAGGATACACTTAAATAATCAACAGTGAAAAACAAGTGAAAGTAAGTTATTGCATAATACCAACATACACAATGCTCAATCAACACCAACACATAAAGTATTCTCATCCAATAACACATCATCAACAATCAACACAATGCAACACTTTTATAATACACTCAACACCGACTCGACATGCATGTGGTACCAAATATGAACACTCAGGTTGATCTTACTCCATGATTCCCACCATAGGATCTATTCCCTTTTGGAACTGGAGCACACCAAAAACCGCTACCATCACCCTAGGTAACGATTCACTAATTCCCCATAATAGGAATTAGCTACTCACACTCGATCCATTACCATAGGATCGAGGCTCACCAAAACTGGATCGAGGTCCGTACACCATGATGCATGACTCTCAAATAACATGAAACTAACACATCAAGTTTCACCATAAAGGATTCCCTTACACCCATCTCATCATTCAAGTATCACATCATTCTTCATGCAATCATCAATCCATGTCGTAATGTTATTAACATCAACAAACAATAGCAACTCATCACAGATTATTACATGACATTCATTTTTATCACGTTACCCATGAATAACAGTACATCATCATATTCATTATAATGATTCACTAAATAACTAGACAAATCATCGTAAAGCTTTCTACGGTTGATAATTGACTACTATGAGTGTAACTTAGCCTTAGGAAGCCTATAAGCCCTTCTGAAATACGCTAGAAAGGTTTCGTGCTGTAAAAGTAAGTTTTTAAGTAAAAAACTAGTTTATGTGTTGACACATATGATCCATTGGTCGACACATAGAAGATTTTTTTTGCCTATGTGTCGACACATATGATTACAGGTCACAACATGTGCTGCATTTTTAAAGCCTGTACATTCTGACTCATATGTCGCTTGCATGTGTCGACTCATGAACTTCATAGGTCAACACATGACATTTATAGGCCGACAAGTGAAATTTATAGATCGACACATGACCTTCATAGGATGACACATGACCTTCATAGGTCGACACATACTGCAAAATTTTCCAAAAAATCAGCTTTTTGACCATCTAAACACTCCCAAATGTACCAAAAAGTCATACCACAAAAATCCTTAAAAAACTCATTTTTTATGGTTATAACTTCCTAATTCATCATCTTACTTATAGATTTTAAGAGCCAACATCATGTTACAACACATCATCAAACATCATCATCTTTAAATCATCAAGAACACAATCAAGGTTAAAAACCTTCAAAACCTCAATCAATAGCATATAATGATTAACAACATCAAAACAATATATTCACACATATAATACACAAATTTCATCCTAATTCATCTTACAATCAAAAGTGGTAACATAACATCATAATTTAGATCTACAATACCCAATCCTAAGGAGGTTAAGGGTTCCTCCATCTACCCCACATGTTCTAACATCCATTAAAGAAGCACATCTCCCCCTTAATTGATTTACAGCCAAAAGCCCCTTTGATTTCATAGAGTTTTTAAATCTTAAGCCTTTGTTCTTCCTCTTTGCCTCTTTTGATCCAACTTCCAAAAAAAACATTTTCTGACTCTCTAGGTTCTCAAATCACTATTTTGTTCCAAGACTTCTTTCCTTCCAAAATAGACTCTTCCTATAATACCCCCATCTTAACATTGTAATCCCCATTCTATTCTCCATACCTTCCTTATTCCTAACCTTCCTAACCTTGACCCTACTTCTTCTACACATCTAATTTTCCTCATTACTTTAATTATAAAATAAAGATAAATATTATTCCAAAATTTATTAAAACTCTTAATGATTCTAAACATAAAGTCCCAACTCATACTCTCCATATACCTCTATTTCAAGGGCACTTACCCCACAACTATATCATACACAATTTAACATGTCAACAATTTGAATAAAATCTTAAATAATTCGATTAAATAAAATAATTGAACTCAAGGTGTTACAACTCTCCCTCACTTAGAATAATTTTCGCCCTAAAAAATTACCTGAAGGAAATAGAATCAGATGCTACTCTCTCATTTGACTCTCCTGATCTTAAGTATTGTTCCCACCAGCCAGTCCTCCCTTCACTACCTTCACCAAGGCAATTTCCTTATCATGCAACTGCTTCACTTCTCGATCCTCTATCTGCATGGGTGATGTTTCCATAGACATGGCGGCATACTCAACAATCGTCATGTTCCATTGCTTAAGCTCAAGAAATTCAATCTCCCTCTTGCTATGCACATCTTCAGGAAAGTACATCTCCAGGAATTACACCATAAACATAGCCCAAGTGATCTCAACACCAACAACTTCTAGTGTCTTGTGAGTGTTATCCCACCAGTCTTCAGCTTCCTCAGACAACATGTGAGTATCGAACACAACTTTCTGTTCTTCAGTACAAGCCATTACTCGGGAGATCTTCTCGATATCTTTGAGCCACACCTGAGCACCCTTCAGATCACATATGCCCTTGAATGTCAATGGATTATTCCTCTGGAATTTTCCCAAACCGCATAACTCATCACCTGCCTGATTCTGTTGGCCATGTAGTGCCTGAGCGACTAACTTTAAAGCATCATGAATATCGCGATTATTTCTTCCAGCCATTCTGCATATCATCAGATAAGCATTAGAAGAAACAATGCATCGATAATGTAAACACACATGTGGCATACAAGAGACTTGACTACATCATAAAACCTGGGCGGACATACCGGCCTACTCTAATACCACTAATGTAACATCCTAAACCCTGCACGTCACTTTAACACATAATTTAATTAAAAATACGACTACTGGGGTGTCACACACATCAAAATCAATCATGCTCCGTAACACGGGTTACAAAACTCATCACACAAAACCTATCATCGCCTGCTCACCTTCACTTAGGGTATCATTGCAACATAATCAATTAAACAATTTATAATTGCATTTCAAGGTATAAAATCTCATAACTTCAAACTTCATAATGCAATAACTTTAAACCTCGCCGAAAAAAATGGCAAAAGAAGTTAAAACAAATAGTTCCCAGCCCATTGTTACATTGACAAGAGCAATACACTACTAAAAGAAACAACAACTATGGGAATCCACTCCAAGAGCTACCTTTCACTTATGTAGCAAAACCACTTCTGAGTAGTTCATGAAGCCCATGTAAAGGCAACATTCAAACAAAAGGGATGAGAATACACTTTAATAATCAACAGTGAAAAACAAGTGAAAGTAAATTATTATGCAATATCAACATACACAATGCTCAATCAACACTAACACACCAAGTATTCTCATCCAATAAGACATCATCAACAATGTAACACAATGCAACACTTATGCAATGCACTCAACACCGACTCAACATGCATGTGGCTCCAAATATGAACACTCAAGTTCATCTCACTCCATGATCCCCACCATAGAATCGATTCCCTCTTAGAACCGGAGCACACCAAAAATCTCTACCATCACCCTAGGTATCGCTTCATTAATTCCCTATAATAGGAATTAGCTACCGTATTTAACCCATCGCCATAGGATCGAGGCTCATCAAAACTGGACCGATGTTCGTACACCATAATGCATGACTCTCAAGTAACATGGAATTAACACATCAAGTTTCACCATAAAGGATTCCCTTACACCCATATCATCATTCAAGTATCACATCATTCTTCCTGCAATTGTCAATTCATGTTATAATGTTATTAATATCAACAAACAATAACAACTCATCATACATTATTACATGGCATTCATTCATATGATGTTACCCACGAATAACAGTACATCATCACATTAATCATAATGGTTCACTAAATAACCAAAGTCGTAAACCTCTCTATGATTGACAATTGACTACTGTGAGTGTAACTTAGCCTTAGGAATCCTATAAGCCCTTTTGAAATACGTTAGAAAAGGTTCCGTGCTAAAAAATTAAGTTTTCTAAGCGAAAAAGTAATCTATGTGTCGACACATAAGATCCATAGGTCGACACATAGAAGATTTTTTTTGCCCATGTATCGACACATACGATTATAGGTATGCACATGTATTGCGTTTTTAAAGCCTGTACATTCTGACACATGTGTCGCTTGCATGTGTCGACTCATGACCTTCATAGGTCGACACATGACATTTATAGGTCGACATATGACCTTCATAGGTTGACACATGACCTTTATAGGTCGATACATACTGCGAAAATTTCCAAAAATCAGCTTTTTGACCATCTAAACACTCCCAGATGCACCTAAAACTCATACCACGAAAACCCATCAATAAAACTCATTTTTTTATGGTTATAGCTTCCAAATTAATTATCTTACTAAAAGTTTTCAAGAGCCAACATCATGTTACAACACATCATCGTCTTTAAATCATCAAGAACACAATCAAGGTTAAAAGCCTTCAAAACCTCAATCAATAGCATATCATGATTAACAACATATACACACATATAATACATACATTTCACCCAAGTTCATCATACAATAAAAAGCGATAACACATCATCAGAATTTAGATCTACAATACCCAATCCTAAGGAGGTTAAGGGTCCCTCCTTCTACCCCACGTGTTCTAACACCCATTAAAGAAGCACATATCTCCCCTTACCTGATTTCTAGCCAAAAACCCCTTTAATTTCACAAAGTTCTTCAACCTTAAGCATTTCTTATTTCCTTTTTGTCTCTTTTGATCCAACTCCCAAAAAACATGTTCTGACTCTTTAGGTTATCAAATCTCTATTTTATTCCAATAACTTTTTTCTTCCAAAATAGACTCTTCCTATAATACCCTCAAACTTACCATTGTAATCCCCATTCTATCCTCCATACCTTCCTCATTCCCAACCTTTCCCCCACTTTTTCAACACATCTAATTTTCCTCATTATTTTAATTATAAAATAAAGATCAATATTATTCTAAAATTCATTAAAACTCTAAATAATTCTAAACACCAAGGCCTAACTCATACTCTCCATATACCTCTATTTCAAGGACACTTACCCCACAACTACATCATACACAATTTAACATGCCAACAATTCGAATAAAACCTTAAAAAATTCGATTAAATCAAATAATTAAACTTGAGGCTTGGATCGGATCGAGGAAGACATCTCTGAGCTCTACCACCTACGTCGTTGGATTGGCTATATCCGAGGTATGCACTAAAAGTGTGTTTAATAAGCCTCAAAAGCGAGGTGTGAATTTGAGTTGTATCATAATTGCATAAATCCGTTAATTCTATATCGAATATGCATTTGGGCATGGAATATGCTTAAGCCGTATCAGAATTACATAAATGCATTAAGTATGTATCAGATATATATATTCATGCTGACAGTATGTTATAAGCCGTATCAGAATCACATAGATGCATTAAGCCTGTATCGGAGACTCAATAGGCAGGAATACGCGTAAGTCATATCAGAATTGCAGAAGTGTGTTAAGTCTGTATCGAAAATGTATTCACACGCTTTATCTTTGTTCTCCTATTTCAGGCTTTCTAATAGAAAGAGACAAAGAAGCACACAACAAAGGATATATATATATATATATATAGTCATATCAGAATTGCAGAAGTGTGTTAAGTCTGTATCGAAAATGTATTCATACGCTTTATCTTTGTTCTCCTATTTCAGGCTTTCTAATAGAAAGAGACAAAGAAGCACACAACAAAGGATATATATATATATATATATATATATATATATATATATATATATATATATATATATATATATAATGAATTGAATTCGTTACAAATAAATAAATAACCGCTAAGGTGGATAACCCTCGACGGTGACCTCTAAATGGCAGAACAATGTTTTGGGTCTTCAATTGTTTCCCTTTATTGAGGCTCTAGGTTAACTGTACTTTGTTATTTGATGCGTCTTTGTTGGTCGGACGATGTCCTAGGTGTCTCTCCTTGTACTTGATGACTGATATATGTTGTGTGGTCAACTACTTAGGGGAGTATAATTTGATGTCGACCATTGATTTTTGGGCTCTTCAGAATGCTCTATCCAATTCTTCAACGGGTTGCTTCCTGATCGACTGGGTCAAGATTTCCAGACTTCCTTCATGCATCAATGCATGTATCTACCTCAAGTAGATTCTGGGTGCTTATTTGGTGAATATGTGGTATCCCTATGATGAGACCCAATGTTTGATCGACACCTGAGGCTGAGGTTAACTATGAACTAACGGTATTCGGGCGCCATTAACTATGAACTTGTTGTATCCTTTTGGTGTCGACACCGTAATCATCTGGGCAGCGATGCAAAGTGTGGGTGTAGCCATGTTCGATGATGGATTATGAGGCTTCGGCCCGACCTTGATGGAATTTGTCTTAAGACCCATGCGTAACTCTAGATCTGGATTTGTAATCCTTTCTTCCACTATTATATGGATTTCTTGAGGAAATCAGAGACCTTGACAGCGAGGAATTGAGGTGAAAATGGCGATTGACCGAGTCGACTGCGATAGATCTTTGTGCTTACTAATGAATGCTCTCGATTTTGAGATCTGAAAGATATTTGAGTGACGATACTGAAAAGCATACGTAAATTTTCCGAAATTGTTATAATCGAAGGCTGAATGTGTTTTTGATTCGGTAGTTTAAGGAGGCCATGACTTGGTAAATCAGAAACTGGATTTGAAATCATGGAAATCATAAAAATCAAAAGTCAATCCTACAGACGGCGCCACCTTTCCATTTGGGAGCCAAAAATGGATGTTCTAACTTCACGAAGGAACCATAAATGAATAAAGTTGGATAATAGTTAATCTTGAAAGGTGGATTCGATCTTCTTTATAGTGGCATGGGGATGGACCTGTAAGGTTAGTACTCCAACGCCTAAGTCAGCTCAAGATTCAAGATAAGTATAGTAAATTGAAGATCATATATTGTGTACCTTTTCATAGCATGTGAATTATGTTTATATATTGGGCCGATAAAGTGGATTTGAGATGGATTTGACCTTGGTCAATTAGATCTTTTTGTCGGTCCAGAACAATAACAAATTCTAAATATTTTGGAAATCAAAATGTAAAATAAAGTAAATTCTAAAGTTAGTCAACAATATCACAAATTCAATAAGTTATAACAATACAATATAATAGGTTTCAAAATATTTTTGAATATGGGGGAGGGGAAACACTTTTTTTCTTCTTTCTTTCATTTTTTATATTTTTTTGTTTCCTCACCCAAAACGACGCCATTTTGACGAGTTAAAAAATAAACATAAAAAGATCAACCATTCAGCGAACCGACTGGGTCACACTGGTTTTCACTAGGTTTATTGCAACTACGATTTTATGACCTTACCAGACCACTCTACCCTTTATATTCTAGTCCGGTCAGTCTGAGCCCGGTTCTAAAACACCTTGTAGAAATTTTTTCCATATGATCCTTCAGGGTGCGCCATATGAATCCTCCCACCTTGGGAGCAAGTCTATAGGATAATGCCATCTTCATCCCTAAATCTAGATAATTTCACGCTTTCACATAAAGCACCCACCTTCCTTTTGCTTAGGATACAAAATGCTATAGTCCTCAACTTCACACTTCTTGAATGATTTAGGCACCATCATTAGCTTCGTAGTGTATGAGAAAACATAAAGGAAAAGGAAGTCATTATCACCATCACACACACTATCAGAACTACTAGTGCCCTCGTAACTCCCAAAACACCTATTTCTAAAAGCCTATAGTCAATTGATATATCCTTCCGCTCAAAGATCTTCATGCAACACAAGTACATTTCTACCCACTCTCTACTATTCGAGGGCTCTATCACATTACCACACTCATTTAAATTCCTAATGATAGTCATTCTTAGGAAAGGAAAATGAAAAGAGAAGGTTATGCATGTAGATGGGAACAATCGAACTGAATGAGAAAATATGAAAAAGTTTGAAGAATATTTGTTTTGAGAAGTAAAGAACTTGGAAGCAATGTAAAGGAAAAATAGTCTAATGTCTATAGTTCTAAATTGTTAAGCCTAGGACAAGTAGGAAATGATCATTCCTACACGTGTAGGCAAAGGGTGTTAATTAACCTCAATGCCTCTGATGCGTGCAAAAAGAGTAATTATTTGTCGCGGCGTAAAAAATACACGAGCATATAAATGCTCAAAATCAACAAGAGTCGCCACCAAAATTTTATTTTTAAAGGGAAACATCGATAAAACCCTTATAGAACAAAAACATGGTTATCATAACCAAATTCAGGTTCGGGGATCGATTATGCAAGGGAAAGGTATTAGTACCTATCACATCTGTTGTATTCAACGGGAACCATTTATTTAGTTTTATGAATAAATGTGTTAGTGTTAAAGTTTTCCTTTTGCATTTCTTATGATTATTGCGTGTTATTTACAAAGATAAATGAGGGGGGGGGGGGGGGGGGGGGGGAATTAGATTTTTTATTAGGGTGTTTGTCAAGATGTTGAACCTTGCTCCTATGTATCCTCTGGTGTGACGAGGAATTCAAAGCTATGTAGTTCTAGGTAGAAAATGGTTGTGGGTTGATTGTTTTTAGAGAGTGATGCTTAGATCGCATTGAGCGGTTAAACATTGCTTATTGCTCGCGCTTGGAGGCTGAAGTTTTTGTTTGTTTTGCATCGAATGAGTAAAGCAATACTCATTTGTAAAAAGATTTGAGATTTGATTGCACATGGGAAAACAAATGAGTGTGATTGGTTGTGTTTGATTTTAGGTGGAAGACGAGTAGTCGGCTCAAACAAAATGTACACTAAGCCTCTGATACTCGAGAAACAAACGAATGTACATTCTCCCATTCCTTTTTTAATCCAAATTTTATTAAAGGTCTTAAAATGTTTTGATTAAACTTGAAGAGAAACTTGATGTATATCAAGTGTTTGATTTGTATTTGTTTGAAATTGATTTGAAAAGTTTTTGATTTGATGGTAAAGTGGTTTTGAATTTGATGAAGGAGTGATGCAATGCTTTTTGTTTTGAAAATACACTTGATGTTGATCAAGTGTTTGATTTTATTAAAAAAGATTGATTTTAATGGTGATTGATTTTATTTTATTTTCAAGTTCTTTTTTTAAAACAATTATCACCTAAACAAATAACCAATAAAAATAAAAGCATATGATGAAAAGAATGAGGATGCACTATCAATACAATGGGGGAGTGAGAGTAAAAACCTTAAATGAGCTTAAGGCCCACTATGCGAGAAAATAGTAAAAAAAAAATAACAATAAAGGAGGTCCAAGCATAAAATGAGGTGTGGAACAAAAAAAAGAAAACAAATGGGCCTAGGGTCCTAAATATAATAAAAAAGAAACAAAAGGAAAATAAATGAGGGTGTTGTGAGCAATCACGGGTTGCACGAAGCAGCTGGAACTCGCGTGGGCCCCATGCCTACTCATCTTCCTTACGGCCACACGTAGGATAAGAGAAATCCAACAACGTAAAAAAGCAATAATACCAACTTTGGCAAAATGTAAAAAATGAAAATGTTCCTGGATTTGGACAAATAAAAATGCAAAATCGATCTATAAATCGTCACGAACATGATTCCATAATCAAAACGCATCAATTGGCAACTTTTTTTTTTGAAATTTGAATTAAGGTGAATTCTAAAATGACATTTGGGTGGATAGATCTGGCCATAACTTTGTTTTAGATAAAAAATAATTATGGAATCATGTTTAGAATGATCTTGTGAATCAATTAGAGTATTTATTTGCTTGAAACATAGTTGATTTGCGAAATCTGAGTTTGTGTTCTTGAGTATTCAAGAACACTCATGAACATTCATCACTCAATTTTTCGAAAATTCAAATTTCAAGTAATTTTGTTGAATTGATTGATGGATATGAAACATATCAAGTGCATAAGTTAGTTAATGCAAATAAAACAAGTAAAAAGCAAGAATCAAAGCTTACCGACGCGAAAAAATCTCAAGAATACGAAGAACACCAATGAGTTTTTCGACAAATAAGCCTGGATTTTGATCAAGCTCCAACAAGACTCACTTTCCAAAGAATTTTACAGATTCAGACTCTTTGTAACTTCATTTTCCTCAATTTAGCATTATTTCACATTTTCGACAACTTTTTCAAAATCAAGCTCAAGATGGATTTGCACAAATTCGAGTTTTGTGTGTGGTTTTTGGTAGGGATTATGTTGGTGATGATGTTGTGCAATGGTTCAAAGGAAATAGACGAATATTGAATCAAGTTGGGAAGGTTTTTGCTCAAATTCAAAGTTTCTTCGAGATGAAGAAACTTGAACTTTGAAGATGGATTTGTTGCAGAATTTTGACTAGGCTAGTAGTGAATTGTTGTTGGTTTAATGGTGATTGAATTGGTTTGAAAGTTTGTGTTAAATTGTAGATTGTTGATAATAATGATGGATTTAAGTTGTTAGTGGTGAATTGGAGGTTAATGAAGATGAATAAGTGGTGTTTTGTATGATATTGATTTTTTTCTTATGAAAATCACACGTGTAAAAATTGTACACGCTAGCGAGGGGCGAGCTTCACAACGAGACCATTAGTTGTATGAATTAGGTGATAGACCGTCCTATTGGGTTCGGGCCGCCCGAAGTAGCCTTCACTTGCCCAATAGTGGGTGATGACGTGTGACCATACATAAACGACTAATGAGAGTCCATGAAAGAAATGAGTTTCCTCCACGATTCTAGAGAGACTAAGTTTTCTTTTAGTCACATTTTTAGGTTATGAAGTTAAGGTGAATCACTTTCTGGCTCTCTAACTCAAACCCGATGAACTTTTGTCTATATTTGATTTTTAGAATTAGAGAGGATCTCCAACTTCTTTCAAATAAATAGTAGATAAAACTTATTCGAACACAGAATTAACCCTAGTCAGAATATCATAAACATCACTAACAACCTATAAATACACATTTATAAATCTCATTTTTTTTTTCATTCTTGGTTTTATCCCCCACTGAATTTTTTATCTAAGATTTTTATTTTTTTATACAATCTTTAATAATAATTTTATTAACCTAAACAAAGTTAAAGAAGTAAAAAGGTGATTGTAAAGATTAAATTAATTTAGTAAGATAGGTGTGGTTAGTTGCGCATAGATTTGATGAATGTGGGGGCAGGTAGCTGTGGACCCATTAACTAGCTCCTGAGAATTAGAAGTGTAGTGTAGGACATGGGCGGTGCTACCGTTACTCTTACGCGCACTGCTTCTGTTTCGAACTCAATTTTGACGTGGAGAGGACAAGGAAGAGAGAACAACATGTGTTGTTTCCTCCAAACTGGACCCTACCACTTCATAAAGTTCAACTCACAGATCTCTCCCTTTTTTCCCATTTATGTCCTTTTTATTCTCTTCAAACCACAAAAATGCCATACCCTTCCAATTCCAATTAGCATACATTTTTTCTTTAAACTTCACTAAAATACTTTATATTAATTAATTTTATCCATATTAAAAAATAATATTTGTTTATACAGAGAAAATACGATTAATAAAAAATAGTCAATTAATTTTCTGTTCTATTTATATAATTTTATTCACAAAATCCAAATTAAATTAAATTTCTTAGAAATGAGCTAATTTGATTGATTTTAATGAGTAGGTTATTTTTATAAAATTTTAAACTTTATTTAAAAAATTTAATTAAAAATAATTTAAAATAATTTTTAAAAACAAGAAAAATAACAATAAAATTTAATACTCAATATCGCAAAAGTCAAAACATAATAACAAGTAAGTAAATTTAATTATTTGCATTTAACATTCAAATTTATCCTATCATACATATATTTTAAAATTACATGTTAATTTTTTTTCAAATATTGAGAATTTTAAAAAAATTAAATGCTTAACTTTAAGAATATTTGAACTTTCTTTTTTAAATATCAGATTAAAATGCATTTAACACTGCCTTTTAAATATATTAAATATTTTAACACTCATAAAGACTCATCGTATTAATTTTTATTATTAGCTTTTTCTCTTTATTTCTCTTTTAATTTTTATTTTATTTTTAATTTCACTTTTTAATTGTAAAGTTATCTTATAAAGAAAAACACAATTGATATAAATAAGTTTTTAAATCTTTTATCTGTAAATCTCAAAATTTGAATTTAATCTTTAAACTATTTTTAAAAAATTATTGCTATTTTATTTATAGATAAAATTTGTTATCCCTATATTTCAATTATTTATCTTATTTTTTATCTAATCATTGATTTTCTTTGTTTTAAGTTATTTATCTTATTGTTTTTATCAAATCATTCATTTTCTTTGTTTTAAATTATTTATCTTTCTAAAATATTAAAATAATATTTAATATACCTTCATTCATTATAATTTAATTCTTCTAACTATTCTATCAATTACTACAACTGAAGTTAATAAATAAAATTAATTATTATTTTTAAACTGTGTAAAACTAAACTAAACTAAACTAAAGTAATTAATTACTACTACAATAATATTTAGTTTAGTTTAGTTTTACACAGTTTAAAAATAATAATTAATTTTTATGATTAATGGTAATTGCGTAATTTATTTACGTAATTAATTACTACTACAATAATATTTAGTTTAGTTTAGTTTAGTTTACTTTCAATGATTAATGGTAATTGCGTAATTTCCTCCATCTCCAGTGGCACAATTATTTAGTTTTAGTGGGTGGCCCTTCAATTATACATAAAATTCTATAAAAGTCACAAACTAAAAAAATAAATATTAAAAAAATTAATTTTAAGCCAATGGATTCACTAGGACGGATTCTTATAAGTTGTAACTTGCCGCTGTTTATAGCCTCTCTCTCAATTCCACATACATTAAGCTTTCACCTACCACTTTATATAAACCCATTCCTTCTTTCTTTTTTCCTCTCCATTTCCATTTCTCTCTATTTTCTCTCCCATCAAACCAAACACATTATTCTCTTCTTTTTCTCTTTCCCCAACGCAAATTCCATCCATGGCTGGTTCTTCTCAACGACACTGTTTCTTGGAAGAAAACGACGATGGCTTGGCTTCAATCGCCGACATCGAACCGGGATATTCCGGTCATAATCATAACCATAATCATTCTGCTTACCAACACGGTTACGTTTCCAGAACTTCAGGTTACGCCACTTTCTATAATAACAGAGATCTAAGAAACAACGTTTATTCACCTAGATCTGGTAGATTTTACGATGCGAGATTCGAAGATCATCAACCTCACTTTCTGGAAGCTTGTTTCCTTTGCAAGAAGCCTCTCGGAAACAACAAAGATATCTTCATGTACAGGTAATTAATTTATCAATTAATTGATTAATTTTCCTAATTAGTAAATTTGAAACCCTAATTGAATAGATTAATTGATTTTCTGTTTAGATTTTGATTAGATCTGTTTTTTTTGTGATTGCAGAGGGGACACACCTTTTTGTAGTGAAGAGTGTAGACATGAACAAATTGAGATAGATGAAGCGAAAGAGAAGAATCGGAACTTTTCTTCTTCAATGGCGTTGAGAAATAAAGAACAGAGAAAATCGGTTTCACCAAACAAGGCGCAAGATTACTCGTTTCGCACAGGGACGGTTGCTGCTGCTTAATATAATTAGAAGTTGAATTGAAATTGAAACTGGAAGTTATAGTTTCAAATTTCAAAATAGGGTTAAAAAAGGGAAATTAGGGTTATATAAAAGGAAGAAAAAAAGTTGAACTGTGTTCTGCAAAAAAAAAAAAGTGGAAGTTAAGTTCTAACTTTGAAGTTTAGTTTCCTTTTACCACGGAGAAGGGTTATGAACAAAGAGAGAAGTGATTCTGAAAAAAGTGATTTTTGGGCAGGAAGCTATGTATATGGTAAAATATGGTTTCGGAGGTTTTCTGCTTGTGGGATCCTCTCTATGAAATTGACCCTTTTTTGTTTTGTTTTGTTTTATATATGTTATGAGTTTTTTTTATTATTTGGTTATGTAATGTGTATCAAAGTTTAAAAATGAAAAAACTTGATACGAACATAATTTTTTTTCTTGGGTTTATTTTTCGGTTTTTGTGCGAGATTAAAGAGTGTTTTAGTAGATTTTAAATCTTTAATTAGCTGCTATTGTGGCCTACAAGCTGCAGGAGGAGGAACATTGTGGAATATTGGATGAATATAAAATTTTGAAGTGGGAAACAGACACGTATTCTTATTTTTAAGAATCAATCAATCAATAATTTGTCAAAAATATCAGTGTCAATATCATAGCATTAAATTATAAATAAAATACTGTTGAGGATATTTTAAATGAAATTGGAAAAAAATGTTTTCAGTTTTTATTGATCTGTATTTTTCATAGATTTTGTAAAATTTGAGAGTAAAGGATGTAAAATAGAACTGCTATGCATAAGAAGTTAATTTTAATACTTTATCATTTTATTTTGTTGGTTCTAAGCTTTTATTAAATGATATTGAGTTTTATAATCACGAATAAATGGGTCTCTCACAGCACATAGCAGATTCGAGATTGTTCAAGTATTTGAAAAGAGGAAACAGAAGATAGAGTGTTCTACACAAACAATCATTTAATAAATTTTTGCTGACGAATATTAATACAGACAAGGTATGGTCCAAATTGGACATTAAGGGGCCATGTGTTATAGATAAATCAATATTAAAGAAATAAATATAATAAAAATATAAAAAATTATATATTCCTTTGCCTTTCTTTTTAAATGTTATTTTTTTATTATTATAAAAAATTAAAAATTAAAAATTGTTTTTATTTTTTAAATAATAATTATCTTTTTTTATTTTACGCTTAATTATTATTTTTTCTCTATAATAAATAATTAAAGATAATTTTGATAAATAATTAGAGATAATTTTGATAAAATAAGTAAATTTTGAAATGACATTTAAAAAGAAATAATTTTTTTAAAATAATATTTAAAAAGAAATATATAAAATAATTATGTTGAATTTCTCCGAATAATAAATTGAATTTGAAAAGTCGCTCGTTAATAGTAAACAAGTCACGTCACGTTAGTGTCATCTCTCATCCACAACTAACTTATTATGAGTTTCGTGCATATTGCATAAATATCTTTGAAGATAGATTTCATATTTAAGAAGTACTCTCCTCAACACTGCGTAAATATCTCTTTGAAGATAGACTTCACATTTAAGAAGTACTCTCCTTAACAGAGCTGGCACACCCCTTTCGGAACTAATCAATTTAATAGTGTTTACAAAGACGACTCGAGTCATATACGAGGGACAAGAACGGTATGATTTTGTCTTTCAATTTGGTGTGTTAATCTAAATAAAAATGAGATAATTTATGAAGATAAAATATTCAATAATATTAGGTGATCATAATGTTCGGCTAGAAGTCAATTATGTTTTATTGAACAAAGATATTAGACCAAATACTTTAGAGGTTATGGATTGAAAGAGAAATTGGGAGGTTTGAATGTTATGGATTGAAAAAGAAGTGATCTTGAAATTGATGATTAAGTCACATAATATACAACATTATGAGCTTAATCAATCCTTCTCTATTTAACCATATATAAAATAGAGGTTACATCAAAAATATTATCGATTCTATTATCATTATTCGAAAAGATAAATTCTAATTTTGAAGAATGTCTCCTCATTTTGTTCTTCCTATCTTTCGATTCTCCCTAGTCACAAAAGTAAGGAGATAGACTTGTTCCCTTCTTCCGTAGCATACGTGGTGATCTGGTTGTTACTTATGGACCAACACTAGAGGAATGACGCCTGACGTTCTCAAATATCTCCATTGAAAGCTAACACCTTCGTGGATTCAAGCATCAAGGTATATATTCTTATATTTTATATGGTTCATATTGATATATGCATAATAATCTTGGAGTTAGATGTAAAGAATGAGTAGATTCTTGAAATTTCGGTAGCAGAGCCTCTTACATATATGTTAATATGATTTATAAGATGCTAAATTGTTCATAATTTTATTCAATAAGAAATATATTCTTGAATTAGTATGCATGATTAAAATGATGATTTTAATTAACCAGAGTTATATATATATATATATATATATATATATATATATATATATATATATATATATATATATATATGGGTCGAGATCAAATGTCACCAAAATGTCAAACTTAGTAACATAATGCATCTGATAACTCTTCATCTTAAGTTTATATAACAAAATCCACAATTAGATTTAAAGTTATCATCTTATTTTAAAGAGAATGATAAAAGTTAACGATTTTCATGAAGTTCTGTTAGACGTTAGTTTTTATGTATCTTGTTGATATATGAAATGATTTCCGATTGATATTAAATTTTTTAAACATGATCTATATGTTAATAGATTTCAATCCAACAGTGGATTTTGTTATATGAATATGCGGTAAAGAGTTATCACATGTGTCTTGTTATTAAGTTTGACATCTTTGTGTCATTTGATCCCGACTCTCTCTCTCTCTCTCTCTCTCTCTCTCTCTCTCTCTCTCTCTCTCTCTCTCTCTCTCTCTCTCTCTCTCTCTCTCTCTCTCTCTCTCTCTCTCTCTCTCTCTCTCTCTCTCTCTCTCTCTCTCTCTCTCTCTCTCTCTCTCTCTCTCTTATATATATATATATATATATATATATATATATATATATATATATATATGATTGTTATATTGTATTAAAAAAACTTTTGATTAATTGTTAATTATAAAATTTTAAAGATATATGTATGAAACTTTGTTGCTTGAATTTGTGTGTATGTTTTTATTTTATGCTTATTATACGTATAAGATCATCAATTTAAAACAACACTTAAAATATTTGATTTTATTTATTGTAAAATTCAATAATTTATGTTAAATTTGATGAATTTATGTATAAAAATGTTTTGTGAAAAATATTTAAAATTCTTGTATTGAAATTAATTGAATTGAAAATACAAGAAAATTGAAAAAAATCAAGTATTCAAATAAGGCATATTAAAGATATTTTTTTTATAATTAATCTGGTCTCATGATAAATTTGTAATTGATCTAGAATTATGATGGTTTTTAATATGATGTTTAATTCTATATTTTAGTTTTGATCATAACATTCGATTAGTAAAGGTTATCACTCATTAATCAAGAATTACAAGAGTAGTAATTAGTAAAGGAGTTTGCTTACATTTCAACTTGTTTTTGAGGAGCGGCCAAAGGCCACTTAGAAACATATTTGTTAGGGTCTTAGAATCAGTTGTTCAAAATGGACAAGTTGTTCAAAATGGACAAATTTAAAATTGGATTGAGTGTGTGATTTTTTAATTTTAAATCGTTTAAAATTTGTTAAAAGTTGTTTTGATAAATGTAATAATGTTACATATCTTCTATTGTAGATATCATGTCTGGTAACAATAACAATAATTCACTATTTAACTTGCGCATAATCCTTGAGAATGATAAGTTGAATGACAATAACTTCCTTGATTGGGAAAGGAATCTAAGAATTGTTATTAGATCCGAAGGTCGAGAGGATGCTCTTGAAACCCCAATCCCGATTGCAACCTCTACTTATACTGATGAGGAAATGGTCACTCGTAAGATCGTTAAGGATATGTCGGTAATCGTTACTTGCCTAATGCTCGATGTAACATCCCAAATTCAATTAATTAATTTAATTTAATTATGTAGAATTTTATTCAATTATTTGGTGTTGGTGTGCCTTTAAAATTAAATTATTTAATTACATGTGTTGTTGGAGTGTAGTGGTAATGGTAGGGTGTGATGAACATGCAGATGATAAGAGGTCTTCTGATCACGTGTCACTACCTTCACTTAGTGTAGCTGACCGACATCGTCTACAGATGATAACAACCGTTATGGATGACCTCATGGGTTTGATAAAATCAGATTGTGAGATTTATACTTTGGCATCACATGCAGCACACATAGTCTGTGTGGGAGTTGTGTATATTATTATTATTATTATGACTCAGACATTTACATCATACAATTTATTAGATAATACTTTATCGATTTTATTATTATGTGATTAACATAACTTAACACTTGACAATTAACATAACCAGAGCTGTCAAAATGGGTCTGACCCATCAGACCGGCCCACAAGTCCTATATTTTAGCATAGGTCTGGTCGTAAAAAAACCTTAAAAAACATGACCATGTATTTTTGGGCCATCCCACCGGACCTATATTTTTCTTGTGTCAGGTCAAGCCGACCAAGTGGATTTTAGGCCGCCCCATTAAAAAATCATAAAATAATTTTAGTTGAATTTGGGGAAACTAGATTGAGCAAGAAATGATTGTGAGATAAAGAGAAAATTTGATAAGTGGAGATAATATTTAGTTACTCTCTACTTTTACATATATATTTTTGTGGTATTCACACACACACACACACATATATATATATATATATATATATATATATATATATATATATATATATATATATATATGAATGTTGATTTGATAAATATTTTAAACACCACTTAACTAAGTTTATGATTACTCTATACTTATGTTATATAGCTTTTGTCAATTACATCCCTTTTTATAAAATTAAATTTTTAATATTGAAATATGGATCGGGCTGCCCCATCGAGTCGTATGGCTCATTAAAAATTGGGTCGAGCTCATTTTTGGTAGCCCGTTAAGTCATTGGGTCGACCCACTTTGGTCTACTTTACGTTTTGGCCCATCGGGATGGGTTGGGTCGGGCCGACCTATTTAACAGTTTTAAACATAACTTGACACATGACAATTAACATAACTTAACATAGACAATTATATAACTTAACAAAACAATAATAAACAATAAAACTTAGACATTATTAGATGATTATGGACGTTTCAATGTCTTGATTATATCGACGACAAATCTAATTGTCGCATCAAATTCGACCGGCCTCTTTATTTGCCTATAATGATATGTTCTCTGCATACCTTTAAATCTCTTGTGATATAAGCCAAGTTGTGTGTGACCTAAGCCCAAAGATAGTTAGGGTTTAAGGTATTTTATATTTGTTACTTAGTAGTCAAGTCGTTGTATGTATATAGATACTTTGTAATTCAGTTTTGTAACACAATCATAATTCAATAATATTAATCTTTATTCTCATTCTTTCTCTCCTCACTAAAAGTGTTTCACGCACTAATTTTGAACGTGTTTTGAAAGTTGTGTTGTTGTGTAGATCACAAACCATTTGGTTGTGATAAGATTTCTAAGAACAATAAACACTACATAACGTTCCAAACACTGTTGATCGTACACTAAATGTTTGACAAATATCTTGACTTAAGTTTTTGTGTGCTTTGATCATTGGAGATATACTTTTCATATTCTATTGTATTCAACTAATTATGATTAGTTGTTGTTTATTGACTTGGGGATTATTATCATTACATTGACATTTCTACGCATATCTGAGTTTTTTTGATAGTAGGTTCTTAGACGATTTTTTATTTGAGAAATTTTTGAAACTTGCTTCCGCGCTATAAACTTTTTCAAAACTAATTTTGGTTCAAATTTTAACTTGTGGTATATTCATCAAATTAACTTGCTTCCTCACTATAAGTGTTTCACGCACTAACAAAATCTTTATCAGTCTTCAACTCAATGTTGTTGTATTTCACAGTTCCTTCAGTATCAATCCATGGGGCACGAAACTCAATCCTACCCACCTTTCTATTCTCGGTGTGGGGTAACAGATTGTCCAATGAGGATCTCAGAACTGCGAGACTGATGGTGTCCTCGAGTAGCCGAAAATCAACAAGAGGTTTCATACTATTGAAAGATACAACTGTCATCAAAGAATATTAAGACACTCTAAGATATTTTTTAATAACACATGATCCCTATCTATTTATACAAGTTTAAATTCATTATGGACAACACACAATTATGAGTACAATCATAGTCGTACAAATTGTTGGCAAAATCTCAACCGTTGAAAATTACACTACCAGATATTTTGAAGTCCAACTAAAAATCCAGTAAATGCATGAGCTTTTTTAAAAATTGGTGATTTTACACTACCAGATTATTCAATGCTTTGGAAAAATCCATTAAACCCTGGTGTTTTTTAAAAAAATGGTATGTTTTTCCACCTATATATATATATATATATATATATATATATATATATATATATATATATATATATATATATATATATATATATATAATATATATATATATATATATATATATATATATATATATATATATATATATTTTTTTTTTTTAAATTGGTGAAAATGCATACCGGCTTTTTAAAATACATTACCAAATTTTTCTATTCATACTGATTTTTTAACTTGTATTACCGAATTTTTTGAGCGCTTATTTTGTAAACATTTGACGAAGGTATTTTAAATATGGTTAATGCTAACATGTGCCCCAAGGGCACAAGTTAATGTTACATATATAGAAATATTCTCTTGAAATACGTGTATTTGATTTTTTCAAATTTAAAATTTTGTTTCATTCCACAAAAAATTTATAATAGTAGTAACCTTAATTTGTGCCCCAAGGGCATAAGTTAGCAAAACCCTTTAAATATTATAAAGAATTGTGGGGTGTCACCTAGTTTTGTGAAGAAATGTTTTTTTTTTAGTAAAATATAAGTGGGCTAATGGGTTGGAGTCTAATTCCTCTTTCTTGTCATCCCTTTTAGAGTATTTATACTGTTATATCATTTTGTAAAAATTGGATTTATTTGAAATTTATCTGTTTTTATCGGAAGTTTTTAGTTTGTATCGAAATTTTTCGAACTTTCCATTTTTTACCAAACTTTTTCGAATTTTCCGGTAAAAAAAAGACTATTTTTGGAAAAGATTTGAAGAATATTGGAATTTTAAAAAAAAAGCGGACAATGCAGTTGACCTAGGAAGAAAACTTGCAAACATTGGTACAAGAAGCTCATGACTTGATCATCCAAATCTTACTGAGGTTGCCGGTAATATCAACTTCAGATTATCCTCCAGTACACTTGGAGTATTTCTCATTGAAAGCTAATACATGGAAAGAAGTTGAGTGTCCTCACTTCCCTTATTCCTTTAAAGCATGCATTTGCCATTTGGTTCTGACAGTAATCATGTATCTGGTTTGTGGGTATATGGAGAATTTCTCAGTGTATGTAGTATGAATGATACTAATGATACCATTGAAATATGGGTGATGAAAGAATACAAAGTGAACTCCTCTTGGATTAGGACTCTTGTTCTTCCGGTTGATCTCATTAATTCCCCTAACCAGGACCTTATTCCATTGTGTTGTACAAAAAGTGGTGATATTATTGGGATAGATGAAAACAATGGATTAGTGAAGTACGATAAAAATGGACAATTTCTAGAGCGACGATCTTATTTTGATTATGATCTTAGATCTAAAGCAACTATGTATATAGAAGCAACTATGCATATAGATTCTCTGCTTTCACTCCCTGGTGATGGTGACAACGAGCAAAAGAAGAATGAGGTTTGAGATATTCTCATAATGTAACAATGCAGGTTGATCCAGGTATGTATAGTCAGGAGGAATGAGGTTCAGCTGAATCATATGTTTGAATGGTTAACTATTTGTTTATTGGTAACATTGTCAACTTTGCTTGTGTGATTCACTGCTATTTATGTATGTACTATGTAGCTGGATTTTATGCTATATGTTTTGATTACGAGTTGAAATTGTCTTATAAGGTAAATTGTTCCAATGAATTTATGCATAATGATCAAGATCACAACTATATGACTTTGAACCTAAATAGTGCTAGAATTGCAACTTGGAAGTTTTTTTTGTTGAAGTTTGATTAGAGTTGTTGTATATCTTCTTTGGCCTCCCATTGAAATTTTATACTGTCTTTGCTTTTGTTGTAACAAAAGTAGTTTCTTTTCCCGGTAGGTTTGATTGAAATTCTGTTTCACAAAAAAGTGCACATTTGATTTTAACCCAGTGAAGATAATGGGAATTATATGTCAAATTTAAATCTGCTTTCTTGTATGAAATACTGATTGAAAATATTTATGTGGAGCAGCCAAAGAATTATATGAAGAGAGTTAGTGAGCACAAACTCCAAAAGCATCACTTGGCTGAATTGAGTTCTAGTAAACTAGTACTTGAAATTGTTTAATATACTTAAAAAATCTGAGCTTTTGCATGTGGAGAAAGATCAATATTATAGATGGAAGTTGATAAATGCTAGAACGGATACGACATATTCCACTTGAAGTTATCTTTCGGTGGTCATATTATAGGTGGAAGTTGATAAACCTTAATAGTTATCTAGCCATTTTTTTTTTGTGAGAAAAGAAGAAAGTTTCGGGCTTTGAAAATTCAATTGATAGACAGAAATGTTATATTTATACCGCATTCTTAAATCTCATACATTGTTAATCATATTTATATGGTAAATAGTATTTTTTTATAAATAAAATATAATATTTATAAAAAAGAATATTGTTTTTAAAATTATTTTTTAACATAAATTTAAAATTTATTATTAACCAATTTTATTATTGTATTAACCATAAAAATATATATTATTAATCACTTATTTTACTTATAAATTATTAACCAAATTTACAAATTCATTAACCAATAAAATTAATAATATTAACCCAGTTCTGACATTAAATTATAAAATATAGATGAATTATTATATTTGATATTTTTAATGTCAAAATTTGGTTAATTTTGTGAAATTTATTGGTCAATAAATTATAAGTAAAATAAGTGGTTAAGAATATATATATATATATATATATATATATATATATATATATATATATATATATATATATATATATATATGGTTAATGTAATAATAAAATTGGTTAATAATAAACTTTATTTATATTATAAAAACATTTTTTTAAAATATTTTTTATAAATATTATTAATTTATTTTAAGAAATAAAAAACTGCGGTGTAAATATTGGTGTATGAAAATGATGTAAGAATATCATTTCTCTTGATAGAAAATATGAAATTGTTTTTTTAATGCATTTTAGACCAACTCCAACGGAAACATTTCAAGTGTTTTGCATAGGAAAACGTAATTGAATATGGAGGAACGTCGGAAATTGCTACTCTGGCCAACCGTTATTAAAAAGTTTAATATCTTTTTGGACTCGACTTATTTTGCTCTCTTAATTTAAAGAAAAAAATTATATTAAATTTTTAACTCTTCAAAATGTATTATGTTATTTTTTTTTAATTAACAACAAATTTAAAAAAAAAAAAAAAAAGAATTTTGATAGGTAGGAAAATTCTTTGAGAAAGAGAGAACTTTGTATTTTTTTTCTTAGCACAAAAGTATACGATTACATCCTTATTTATAGTACTCTAAAGAAAATTTTAGACACATTTATTCTAGATAGTTCTCAACTCTAGAAATCCCAAGAGTATTCTAAAAAATATTACAGCCATAAGAAATATTTAGACACTCCAAACACTATAATATTTTATCTAAAAACATTAGCTAGATTATTTAAGCCCAAAATAACTAAGCTCAAAAAGGCAAAATACAAAGGTAATTTATTTTCACACCCGTATACTTTCTCACAAACTCTTGATGAAAACACAAAAATATCTTTAAAATTCGAAAATGCATCTTCGAACCACCTATTTTCCACGTAAACGAGTGATTCATCCCTGTTAAACTTAATTTCGGAGATGCATCTTCGGATACAATATTTTTTTTAACGAAATATTGTGTTTTCGGATATGCATATTCGTAAAGTGTCATATTGTGTTTTTTTTAATTTAATAATGCAACACATATGTAAATACCAACAATGTTCCTATTGAAAAAAACAATAGGGAAAATAGAAAAATGACTAAAATAAATTTATAAAAGTCTAAATAATACAACTAAAAATAAAATAAAATCAAACTAAGAGTCTACAAAATATTCCACATTTCTTCAAAAATATGAAAATATAAATCAAATAAAATAGAAAAATAAGGAATTTAGGGTTTTTAAGGTGGTGTTCTGTATTTAGGGATATTTAGTCCTTAAATACGGGACTTTAATACCTGATTTTTTATGATGAAATGACACGGTAAAATTTTGATTCTTAGTCGATTTTCTAAAAAACCGAGTTTTTTACGCTAGGTCGCGTAAATGCCAAAAACGCGGGAATGCAAGGGCCAAAATGCGATGATACAATTCCTATGACTTTAATATTGGTTAAAATCGACAAAGAGTCTCCCACAATGACACCAATTTCATTGAAAAACATGCAGTAAACGAAGTTTAGGGTTTTCAGAGATGCATCTCCGAATTCACCTCTGAAATTTTCCGAGATGCATCTTTGAACTAAATTTTGGTAAAAATGGGATGACTGCTTGATTTACTCAAGGTGCGTCCGAAGATGCATCTTCGAAAATTTCAAAGGGCAATTTTGAGTTTTCACAATGTGAGTCACACCTGAAGGGTGGGAACAATACTACAAATAATACATTTCATGACGACGACTTCACCTCACATGTTAAAAACCGGTGTATAATTCCTGGACGCACCCTATTTTTTTTTATAAAAAAAAATACAATATATTTATGCCAGTTACTTTGAAAACCTATGGCTAAATCTATTCAATGTACATGCTTCAAATCCCATAAGCCTTAGTTTATGTTTTTATCTCATTAAAAGTGACGTCTTCTTGAATATTTTATTTTTAACCTAAAAGTATGCTACTTTTCACCTCGGTTTTCTTTCTAACCGAGGTAAATGTGTTTATCTGATATATATAACTTTATCTTGTAGCATCAAGTTTCATTTGTCTAAACAACACAAACAGAACCCTAACGAAGAGTCCTAAACAATGAGAGTCATAAGCACATATCATCCTCAATAAGAAGATATTATGTGTTTATTAGTGCTCTCATTTTTTCTTCAGAGATCCAAATCATTTTCTTTTACTTCTTCTTCAAAGATTTGGCACGTCAAGCATCACTACTCATACTCTTCTTATTGTTATTGTTGTTGTTATTGTTGTTATTGTTGTGACTCGAAACCCTAGAGGTTTTATCTTGTTGTTATTGTTGTTGTTTAAACATATTTATATTATAGGTTTATTGATATTGTTGCTGTTAATATTGTTGTTGTTGTTGATACCCATTATTGAGACCCTAAATCCTAGAGGTTTAATATTGTTGTTGTTGTTTAACCAAATTTATGTTATAGGTTTATTGACGTTGTTGTTGTTGTTGAAGGTTTTGTTGTTATTGT
Source organism: Lathyrus oleraceus (assembly GCF_024323335.1). Taxonomy (NCBI): domain Eukaryota; kingdom Viridiplantae; phylum Streptophyta; class Magnoliopsida; order Fabales; family Fabaceae; genus Lathyrus; species Lathyrus oleraceus. The sequence goes on along the minus strand of NC_066580.1, from coordinate 476,275,565 downwards.
TGTTGTTGTTGTTGAGACTCGTTGTTGAGACACTAAATCGTAGAGGTTTATTCTTTTTGTCGTTGTTGTTGTTGTATAAACTAATTTATGTTATAGGTTTATTGATGATGTTGTTGTAGTTTTGTTAAGAGATTGTTTTTTAGCTGTTGTTTAATGTTAGCTGTTATTTTTGAGTTGTTAGTGTTATTGTTGTTGTTCAGTTGCTCTATTGCCCAAAGTTATAAAAATCTATATGTTGTAGTTTAGTTGTTGTTATCGAGTTTAAGTTTTAGATTGATATTGATATTGAATTTATGTTTTTTACGATTCTTTGTGTAGCTCTCATCTTGTTTCGTCAAGTTGAGTATATTATATCTAATTTTGATTGTTTGTTTCACTAACTCCTATTTGAACATATAACATAGTAAATTGATTTTAGAAATAATCATATGCAAAATTATGTTATATCTGAAACTTATCTTACACTGATTAATGATTTTCTTGCATTCTGCAACTCATCATTCATCTCATGTTGTTTTATCGTTAAAATCTCTCTAATACTTTTAGTTTTCGTTTAACTTTCTTCCATATTTGTTCATTTTTCAAAGCAACCCGAGATGAATGATAAGTTGCATGATACTTCAAAATCACTAATCAATGTAAGTTGTTCTTCAAATATAACACAATTGTTCATATAATTATTTTCTTAACCAATTTTGAGAAGCTATATGTTCACTATAGGGTTTAGTGAAATAAGTAATTCACATTAGATTTAATAAAGTCAAAATTGTTTTACCCCTCAGTTTTATTAGATAACTGGGGTGAAAATAAGGTATATCCGTCGATGAAATTAAAAAACAAATGAGACATGTGTTTTCGCCATTTCAGAATTCCAAAAAGGTCTCCCTAGGGATCGAACTCATGACCTTTTCACATACCCTTCGGTTATTTTAAAACCGAGAGATAAAATGTGCACTTTTCATGACGTCATTTGTTACCTCACCTTTGTAGTCGAGGTTAAATGCATTCCGCATCCGACGTTAAATGTGTTTTTTTATAGTAGTGGAAGAGAAATTGCCAAATACAAATAATAAGGTTAGATCCAAATAAAGTTTAATATTTCAAAATCTCCCATTAAACTTGATTTATGACTCCAAGCATACTCATTAGCTTCACGAAAGTTTCTAACTTGAGTGACTTGGTGAAAATGTCGGCAGCTTAATTTTGAGACATCATATACTTCAACTTCACCTCCTTCTTCTTGATGTATTCTCTTATGAAGTGGTAACGGGTGTCGATGTGCTTACTTCTTTCATGAAAGACGATACTTCTTGTCAGAGCAAGTGTTGATTTATTATCAACATATATTTCCATATGATCTTCTTATGGCATTTTTAACTCTTTCAACATGTTCCTTAGCCAAATTGCATGACAAACGCATGACGTGGCGGCAACATACTCGACTTTACAAGTTGACAGTGTGACTATTGGTTGATTCTTTGACATCCAAGTGAAAGCAGTATCACTCATAAAGAACACAAAACCAGTAGTGTTATTTCTATCATTCAAGTCTCAATTCCAAATGCTATCACTATAGCCAATAATCTCATAATTATTAGAAGAGTAATAGTGCAAGCCAAGGATTGTTGTACCTTTGATGTATCGAAGGATTCTCTTTTCTGCATTGAAGTGAGTTGTTGTTGGAGCTTCCATGTAGCGACTTACGACTCTTACGACTATAGAATATTTGGTCATGTACTTGTAAAACAACATAGACTTCCAACCAAAATTTTGAAAAAAAATTTGGATCCACAATCTCTCTGTTTTCATGCTTGTTCAACTTGCAGCCACATTCCATTGGGATGCCAACCAGATTTACATCATCCATCTTGAACTTCTTAAGGACTTCTTTGCCATAACCTTATTAGGTGATGAACATTCCTTTGCATTCTTGCTTTACTTTGATGCCGAGATAATATACCATGAGCCCCATATTTGTCATCTCAAATTCATTTGACATATCTTTCTTGAACTCTTAGAACATGCTTGGATTATTCCATGTGAAGATCAAGTCATCTACATACAAGCACACAATCAAACTATATCCACTATGCGCTTTAATATAAAATGCATGCTCATATGGACACTTGACGAAGTTACCATCTCGAAAGTACTTATCAATTTGAACACTCCGAGTTATTGGTGCTTGCTTGAGACTGTACAACACTTTCTTCAACTTCTCGACTTTTTTTTCTTGCCCTTTTACTTTATATCTCAATGATTTGTCGATATAAACTTCTTCTTCTAAAAAAGCATTCAAGAAGGCCGACTTCATATCCATTTGATAGATCTTCCATTCATTTCGGGCTACCAAAGAAATGACCAGTCTAATAGTTTCAAGATGAGCAACAAGAGCAAATACCTCATCATAGTCAATTTCTTGTCTTTGATTATAGCCTTTCGCCATCAACCTTGCCTTGTATGTTTCCACGTCTCCTTTTGCATTATTCTTCACCTTGTACACCCATTTTACTCTGATTGCTTTATGTTCTCGTGGAAGTGTAGTAAGTTGCCACATATCATTCTTCGTGATTGACTTGATTTCTTCTCCCATGGCGTCTCTCCACTTTATGTTTCTCGCTGCTTTTTGATAGTTAGAGGCTCACAATCACCAAAAAGACAAAAGAGTTTATTTTTGTTTTGGTTTATAGTTACCTCATAAAGCTCTTCAATGCTCCTTAGTCATGGTGTCCTCTCACTTGATCTTGTTTCATCCAAACTTAGTGTTGATGAGGCAGGTGGTCTAATATGTCCTTCTATCATTGGTTATTCCATTTCCTATTCTTCTTCAAGGTAAGGAAGAAAATCATACCTGTCTTATTGAACACTCTAATCCCAACAATCTTCTTTTTCGAACTCCATGTTGCGCCTTATGACAATTTTCCCACTATTTAGATTATAGAGCTTGTACCCTTTGGAGTTTGAGTTGTAACCCATGAACACATAGTTCTCACTTTTATCATCGAGTTTTGTTGTCCTTTCGTCTGGAACGTGGGTATAGGCAATGCTTCCAAACACTTAAGGTAAGAGACCCGAGATTCCTTCCACTCCATGATTCATGTGGTGTATTCTCATGCACGTTTCTTGTTGGGGAATGGTTTATTAGGTCACTCACACATGCCACTGCTTTGGACCAAACTCCTTCGGCATCTTCTTCCTCTTGAGCATGCTTCACACCATGTTAAGTATGGATCGGTTCTTTCTCTCTAATACTCCATTTTTTATGGTGATCTTGGAACTGTTAGTGGGCGACGGATTTCATGGTCTTCACAATATTGTGGAGCTCATTTTAAGTGAACTCTCTTCCTTGGCCAGATCTCATGGCCTTAATGGAAAATCCAATTTACTTCTCCATAATGGCTTTGAACTTCTTAATTATTCTTCAAGAAATAAACCCATATTTTTCCTAGAATAATCATCAATAAAGAGGAGAAAGTATTTACTCTTACAAAAGGAGTTGGGTTTTATTGGTCCACAAACATCAGTGTGTGTGAGCTCTAACGGCTTTGTCGCTCTTGACGTTTATCCCTTTGGAAATCTTTCCCGAAATCGCTTCCAAATTAGACATCCTCTGTAGAGTTGGTATGGGTGGTTGATGCTAGGAAATCCTCTCACCATCTCCTTCTTCGCCAAATGTTCTAGACCGTCGAAGTTAAGGTGCCCAAATTGCAAATGCCATAGCCACGAAGTGTCGGTATAGTAAGCCTTTAGACATTTTGCCACATCATTTTGAATGTTCAAGAGGAACATTTTATTCTTTCACATATGCATCTTAGCAATCAAGTTATGTCTATAATCTCTTAAGAAAATACTATGTTCTTTCAAGTGGATGTCATAACCATTCTCTAATAATTGTCCCAAGCTCAAAATATTATTCTTCATGTCAAGGACATAGTAGACATTGGATATGAATTGATGACTCTCATTCTTCAAGCGTATGAGAACTTTACCTTTGCCTTTGACCAATATCTTTGAGTCATATCCAAATGAGACATCGCCAGTGTCGCACTGCAAAAAATACTCGAGCGCATCGCACGCCCGAAATACAACAGAGTCTCCGCTGGATTTTATTTATTCTAAGAGAATGGGAAAATATCAATAAAACCCAAGGGGGAGAGAAAAAAGGGTAAGGAAGTCGGTTATTCAAAGGGAAGGTATTAGCACCCCTCACATCTATTGTACTCAACGAAAACTGTTTTGATTGTTCTTTGCACGAATTTGTGTTATTATATAAAGGTTACTTGCAATCGATTAAAGGGGGGAAAGTTTTTAATTAGTGTGCTCTCCAAGTATTCAAACCCTCGTGCCTACATATTCTCATAGTGGAATGAGAAAATTAGAACTTCGTAGTTCATGGTAGAAAACTATGTATTTGTTGGTTGTTTCTAAGGTATTATGTTATAATCGTATGTTATAAGTGTTTCAACATTAGTTGATTTTAATCCTCGTTCGGATGCTCTAAGCTTTTAATCTAACTGCTAAGAAACGAATTATAACAATTCTTTTATGAAAAAAAAGTTGTTTTGCTTTGAAAAGAGTTTGTGATTGAATTGAATTTGATTGCAAAGAGTTTGTGAAGGAATTGGAGGAGATTTATGAAAAGGTGAAGTTACTGTGAAGGTGTTGTTAAAGTATTGTTTGGACCAGGATTGCGTTGTTTGAACCCATAAAGTGGTGTATCTGAATCAAATAGTGTGACATTTAACCAATAAATGGTGATTAGCCAATGTAGAATTGTAGGATTTTTCCTAGATCCAGAGATCAATACCTACAAATAGGGGGTGTGCCTAAGCCTGAGTCTCACAAGGTAGACATGCATGAGAATGAGGAATTCGCCTAAGCCTGAGTCTCACAAGGTTAACATTTATGAGAAGGGCTTGCCTAAACCTGATTCTCATAGGGCAAGCATGCATGAAATGGTTTGTCTAAGCCTTAGTCTCACAAGTTAGACATGCATGAAAAGGATTTACATAAGCCTGAGTCTCGTAAGGTAAACATAAAATAAAAGGGGGCCTGCCTAAGCCTGGGCCTCACTAGGTAGACATGCATGAGAATGAGGAGTTCTCCTAAGTCTAAGTCTCACAAGGAGAACATGCATGAGAGAGGATTTCCTAAGCCTAAGTCTCACAAGGCAAGCATGCATGAAATGGGTTTTAACCATGAGAAGGTGATTAACCCATGAATGAGGTGATTAACCTCAAGAGTTCTGTATGGCTCAAAGATGGGTGTTTAACCTTGAGAAGGTGATTAACCCATGAAGGAGGTGATTAACCAGGAGAAGGTGATTAATCTCAATAGTGTATGGGTATCCAAAGATAAAGGTGTAATTAATGTTGATTGTTGAAGTTTGGTCTATCGATTTGAAGTTGAAAGTTGTTTGATTTGAAATGCACTAAATTCTATGAATGGAGGTGAATACTTTGAATAATTGGAGTTTACTCTTATATTCAAATACGTTCAGAACAAGGGTATGAATAATCCCTCTCATTCTTCTCCATTGCTTAAGGCTTTTGGCGCATAATTCGCGTCATAATTAACATTGGTTTTGAAAGTTAGAAAAAGAAGTTTTTGTGAGGCAAGGTGTGCTTGAAATAATGGATTGAAGCTTAGTATGATCATGTCTTGATCTCCTCCTATCTCCAGAGTCTTGAATGTGATTGGACTATGATCAAGTTTAAATGCAAATATAAAGATCTAATTCAATCAAGTGATCAAGGGACTTGTGATCACTTAATTGAATATAAATCCTAAGGGAACATGCAAATGTGCCCTTGAAAAATCACACAAAAGTCCTAAAGCCATTAACCTAATTACTTGATTAAAGTATATTTGATCAAATAATTAAATCAAATAAGGGGAATCAAACCATGAACTAACAAAAGAATTAATTAAATATTTAATTAATTAATCACATGAACCAAAAGAAGATTTATTAATTAATCAAAAAACAATTAATTAACATATTAATTCTACTTCTAACATTTTAAATAATCACTAAAACTAATTAAAAAACAATTAATTCTAGCATTTTCACTAAACTAATACTAATATTTATTTCTAACTAAAACTAATACTAAAGCTATTGAATTGAATTTTTTACTAAAATTAAAGTTATTATATTGAATTACTTACTAAAACTAAAGTTATCGTATTGTATTGAGTTTTTTTAATAAAACTACTTAATTAAACTTTTTACGATTTTTTTATCGAAATAACTCAGTTTTTCAAAACAAATCTAAAATAACTCAGTTTTAAAAAAAAATCCCAAATTATCCCACTTTGAAGAGGAGGCGCTAGATGAATTGGCGCCCTCTATTAAACTTCGAGAGGAGGCTCAAGATGAATTGGTATTTGCTCTTAAACTTAGAGAGGAGGCGCCAATTGTATTGGCTAGTCCAGCTTGTGTTGCCAATCCAATTGGCGCCTATGTGTTAAGTTTTAAAGGAGGCGCCGATTGGTCTAGCACCTGTGTGTGTTTCGTATTTTTTAAAAAACATTGTACATGATAGATAAAGTTGAAATCGGACCAATTCATATTGATATTAATACCCGTTTACACAAAAAAGACTAATGTCGATGACCGGGATCACCTAACCGACCTCCGGTCCCATATCCCCTAGCTACCCGAACTCGTGGCTCTAACCCACTTTGATGATTCACCCCAGGTGTTTGAGTATTTGAGGACCCAGGAAAACCACCACCAACTGCAGGAGATTGTCTGAGATAATCAGACAAATCAGCGTAGTCTTGTATATGCATCGAAGGGGTACTGTCATAGCTGAGTTCATGACCCATGCCAAAGTAGTTAGGTTGTATTTAAGTTGTTGGAGGGCGACCGGGACGATTGAAGGGAGACATTGGTGTGAATTATGTGTCGAGGAAAGGTTCAAATGATTGTTGTGGTGTTTGGTAGACATATGGTTATTGAAGGTTTTGGTTTTGAGATGTTTGGGCTTCTTGGCTATGGTAGAAGGAGGGACAGTTGGTGTTAAATGATCGTTGAGTGTTTTGGCTAAGGCGGCTATGGTAGGGTGATGTGTTGGATGCATAACGATGTTGGGTCTCTTGATGATGATCTAGTTGTTGGTGGTGGTACGAGGTATGCTCTTGGTATTGTGGTTAGGTGTATGGCATGTTAGGGTTGTATGTTTGTGGATCGTAAATTTTGATGGAAAGAGGGTTGTGAGTAGTCGGTCTGACAATGTTGTTGGGGGTTAGATGTTGAGCCTTCTGGTGTGTAAGTTGCCTGGCGTAGGTTGTATAGGTACATATCCTCAGCGATGAACTCAAATCCAACCGATTTGTACCAAGCCATATAATTACGACTTGATTTTTCTTCAGTTGGAATCACAACGTCTGTTAAGACATGGTCTTGGCAGTGCTTCCATTTGCGATACTCAGATCTAGCGAAGCTTTGCCATGGGTTAAAGTTCCATTGATCGTTAACTTTGCGTAGATTCCATTCTCCTAAGTTTGTCGGGGGACATAGGATGTGTTGAAGCATACCGAACTGCAATTTAACATGATCACTATTGTGCATCTCCATAGTGGTGAATCTTATGATCGGTGTGTATGCAGTCCAAACGGCTGCGTCTTGTTCGTTGATTTCATGGTCATGATCCAAATTTAGATATGGACAGAAAATGAATTTAAATGTGAACATATATTAGATTATAAATTTGGTAGAAGAAATTAACAAATTATTACGAAATAATTAGGTTAATGGCCATACATCTGTTGGTCGAAGGTGATCCAAGAGATTGAGATATTGGGTAATGCAATGTCTAGGACATTTGTTATAACTCATACCACGTGTCGACCATCTGCACCATAAAAGTAAAAATATTATTTAGAGATAATAATTGGTAAAGTAAGTAAATATAGTCCATTTTTAAGAAATTACTTTTATGCATACGGGAATGTGAATGGGTTGTTGTTGACAGGCGCTAGGGACGGTAGTCTGGACCATCTCCATGCTGGGAGCAGAACAACACATCCAGAAAATGTAGACGTGTCTTTATGTGCATTTTTACACAAAGGGCTATAAAGATAAGTCAAATAAGCGGACCCCCAACTGTAACTTCATATTCTATCTACATGTCTTAGTAAAGGTAAATACATAACATGCATACTAGAATCACTACCTTCGGGAAATAAAAATGAACCAATTAAAAGCATAATGTAACACCTAGTTTTTATTATTCGAGCCTCTTTGGTAGAATTCTCATCTAACTGTAAGTTGTTATAATATGTCTTAAAGCATGAAAGGAGTATACCTTGACCTCTCGAGTTATCATCTAATAAATCATCATCCAAGAGGTCCATGCAAATTGAATTTGCATAGTTGGTTTTACCATTTACCGTCTTACCTTCGCTAGGCAGTCTTAATAACATGTAGACATCTTCTAACGTCACGATACATTCACCGGTTGGAAACTAGAATGTGTGTGTCTCGGGATGCCATCTTTCACATAACGCAAGAATAAATTTATTATCCATCGACCAAGACATTATTTTGCTTATACGTCCAAAACCGGCGAGTTCGACATATAATTGAATCATCGGGTCCATGTGTACAAATTCATGGACCCGAGTTCGAAACCTAGAAACATCCTAAAAAAGAAACAACAAAATACGTTATTTTATAAAAGATAAACAACAAATTAATTATCGTTATTAAAAATTATTCTAGAAAAATAATACAAAAACTAAACGCTTACATAAGTTGTTATATTTGCAACTATGCCTCTGTGCGATTCACCCATTGTGAGGAGAGACATCTTGTCGGATTAAATATTTGAAACAGTGGTTGTTGCATATGAAAGAGTGGTTGTTGTTGAGGAAGAAGTGATTGTTGGTGAGGAAAAAATGTGAGACTTGCTTTGCTATTTATAATGTGTGACATGCAAAGACATGCAAAAGTTTGAATGCATGGATAATGGTGCTTGCATGCTAGCGCCAAATGGTTTGGCGCCCATGTGCAAATACACATGCTAGCGCCAATTAAAGTGGCGCCTCATAGGCTTGCATGCATGATTCATCTTAACCTAGTTTGGCGCCTGCATGGCTCTGCATGTTTAGTTACGAGGTTTGTAAGGAAGACCTGGTAGCGCCAATTGGACTGGCACCCATGTACAAGGAATACAAGCTAGCGCCAATTAGACTAGCATTAGGGCTTGCATGTTTGACATGTCACTTACCTCTAGCTTGCATGCTTGACACATCACTTACATCTAGCTTTGCATGCTTGACAAATCACTTACCTCTAGCTTGCATGCTTGACACATCACTTACCTATTTAAGTGTCTTACTATCTACATCCAACAATCAACATAAATTCATCTGCACCAAAAAAATATTACTTTTCATCTGCACAAGAAATATTACAATGTCATTTGCACCAAAATATACTAACAATGCTCACTGCAATGGTGAGACATATGAGTCTGATCTATACGAGTTTTGTTTTCGAAACACCGATACTATTCGACTTACGATCAAGAGAAATTCAGACTTCTTGCATTTGAAAAAATGAATTGAATCCTGCATAGGATATGGTCTTGTGTCACAGATCACATATCAAAATCCATTTTTTTTCGAGAACAGTCAATGCAAATTTTCCCCCATAAAGGTACGGGACGATGATGATGTTGAATATATGTTTGTTAGTCACGAACATTCTGGTTGCAACTATATTGAGTTATATATTACTCTTTAACCAAGTATATCATCTCAGCAATCTCAGATAACTAATCAAGTTGAATCTGATGAATCTGATTCAGAAAACTCAGATGAAGTCGGTGCAGAAGCAGAAGTCAACATCGTTGATGAAGAAGAAGGGACCGAGACACAGGTCGATCATATGTTGAACAACAACATTAAAGATGACGATCATCTAGCGCCATTACCTCCAAGTCATGTATATAATATGCATCAACATATGACAAACATCGATTTGTATGATGATGAAACATCCAACATTATTTTTTATAACTCGTATCCACGATCAGAGGGTGAGTTATAAATGGGAGACATATTCCACACTAAAGAAGAATGTGTGCGAGCTATCAAAAAAATTCACATGAATAACTCTGCTGATTTCACCGTGAAACACACTGATTCGAGAAGGTATGTTATCGAATTTCATAACATACTTTACAAGTTTCGATTGGCCGCGTCTCACAAAAAGAGAAGCGACTCTTGGGAGATAACTTCTATAAACCCATCTCACAGTTGCGTTGCAACTAATGTTGAACAAGATCACCATAAATTAAGCGTTGCATTGATATGTCAAGACATTTTGCCACTTGTTAACAAATACCCATCAGTGAAGGTGAGTATAATAATATCTCATATCGTCACAAGTTATAATCATACTCCATATGATGTTTACAAGGCCATTATTGTCATGAATGTGTATAACAAAAGCTTCTCAGTGCTACCAATGGAGTAATATTGGCCTCCATATGAAGGTGACATAGTTTGGCACAACGATGAGATGCAAAGAAAGAAAAAATGATGGCCAAACAGCACACATATTAGAACAGAAATGGATACGACTTATAAAATGATAAGATTATGTAGTATATGTCGTCAACCAGAACACAATAAGAACAAATGTCTCAATCTAGGAGCAACATCTACATCATAATCTTTTTGTAACCTTGGATTTTTATATATCATTATATATTTGTTACAGCAAGGTTAACAACAAACATCACTACAACATAAGCAAACTTAAAACATAACATTTCTAACTGATTACAACAATCAAACTGATGTCATCTCGTCCAAACATCATTTCCCTAGCATCCTTATCAGTTTTGACTCGCACCCAACCAAATATACTATCAAGTCTCTCAATACTTCTAATTTTTCCCCTTCTGGTATTTTTCCATCTAACCAATGAACCATCTCCCTCTTCAGTTGATCAAAACTACAGGTGTTCCAGAAGAGCATCAACATCGGAGACTTGTCTCTCGCATAAATCATTTTTCCATAGCGACGACGAATATCAAACATGTTTGCAATATGACGAAATGAGATGTGAAAAAATGAATCACACAACACATCTATTTATAACAAAAAAAAATCGCATTACACTGAGACGTCAGACCAATTGGCGCCTCCTCTTCCAAATAACACATGGGCGCCAATTGGATTGGCAGCACCATGTGTTATAGCCAATCCAATTGGCGTCTCCACTTAAAGTTTAAGGGTAGGCGCCAATTGGTCTGGCGCCTATGCCTTACGTTTTTTTTTAAACTGGGGTAGTTTGGGATTTTTTTTAAAAAGAGGGGTATTTGAGTAAAAAATTCACTTTTTACTACATAAACTAAAGGTTATTATTTTTAAAAAAATAACTAATGGTTATTTAGAATGTTGTTTTTTTCTTTATCAACTACACTGCATTATAAACAAACTTTAGAGCTTGTTTGTGTAAGTAGACACTCTACAAAAGCAAACTCTTTCAACAAATGAAGTGATGCACATGATAGTTCTACTTTGAAAAATCAATGTCAATCGGGAATAGACACGTGACATGTGACATGGAATTATATAGTATTAGACTATATACAATGGGTTACACATTCAACACCCTTCTTTTTCACTTTTATACTCCAGAATATTTTCTCTCTCTTTCACCTAATAATTCAACACACATTCAACTTTTATTCACTACAATGGTTTTGTCTAATAAAATTCAACACCCTACCCACCCCTTTTATTTCATATTCTTATTTTCTTTTATGTTTTTTATTTTGTGATTATATATTAATAATAATTATCTATTGAAATTAAATTAAAATAATTAAGAGTTAAATAATTTATTTTAATTTTTTTATAATTTAATAACTTATTTTAATTTTATTTTTCTAATTTGGAGAAAGTCCATAATTTGGTATATTTTGGGGACCTTGTTTGTTGAAAGATTGATTTTGAAATCTATAGTTATTGGGATTTGGGTAGTTGAAAGGGTAATTAGTAGATTTTTGGATGTTAAAAGGGTTATTATTGGGATCCATTTCACTAAAAAGATGTTTGAAGCTATAAACAAGAGTTTATTGGAGGCTAAATAAAAAAATTAGAGGGAAAAAAGTCAAAAATTCTGTGTCCAAATCAAATGAACCAAGTCTCTATTTATAGACAAAAAAATGATGAATTTTGGTGGGAAAAAATTGATTAACTATGAAATAATTGACCCCAAATAATTATAATGAGATAAAAAATTTAAAACTCACATCAACCAATAAGATTTCGCCAAATATTTTACGCGGCCCCCGCTCCCTCTCATTCAACGTGGTGAATCTTTTCAACACCAAATAATTCACCTCACTTTCAACACCCCTTACAACCATTCAACTACTTAATAATTTTTCAACTACCTCATTGTAAATGGCATAACATGCCAATAAGAATAAAGGTTGTAGCAGTAACATAACATGTAAAAATATGACAATATGCACCATAAACGCATGAAGAACGGAAACATAGATATAGAAGAACAAAAACCATGAAATGCAGACACAGACACAGAAGAACAGAAACATTGATGGACATGAGATATACTCGCAACAACTTAGCTAATAGGATTTCAAAACGTGTTTTTTATATATAAAAAAAGCACTTCTTGAACGTAATTTTTCTCAAAACGTGATTCACAATTCAGCGACGACATGTGTTCGGTTTTCGGATTCGCGTTGAGTTATGGTCATGTCTGATTCTATTTCAGGTTCAGGTTCGCTATTAACCCAAAGTTCATTTTGATTTCGATTCTGCTTGTGTGTTTTGGCTATGCGGTTTTGACTTCGAGTTACGGTTCAAGTTTGTATTGTTTCAGAGTCGATTCAATTCATAACTTTGTTTCGTGTTTGGAATGACTCAGTTTTGGTTTGGAATTGTGTTTGGTTTTATGGTTTGTGAATTGGTTAACGTATTTGTCACTCCGTAAGTCACACACCAAAAGTTTGGAAAAATGCTTGAACCGAGTTTCTTTTCTTTTTGCTTTAAGATCTAATACTAATTCTATATTAATTCATGCATGGGGTTTTGATTTGGGTTTAGAAAATTCAAGAGAGTTTTTTGTGTTTTATGTCAAAGTTGGTTTTTTTTTTCTCAAATAAGTGACTGTTCTAATAAGTTATTTTATGCTATATGTCTAAACTTTATACTAATGCAATACCTACTTCAATGTATGCTAAACTAGGTTAGAAATAATGCTATATTGATTCTAATGTAATTTTTTTAGCTACTTGAATTTTTATGCTACTTGAAATTGGATTTTTTTGGTTTGTTTAGGATATGGATAACTACGGGGCTGTTTTGGATCATGAATGATATGTCAGTAGCGAAACTCACTAATTCTCTCTATGCTGCATGATAAAATTAAGAGAATAGAGAAGAAGAAAAAAAAACCATAAGTATCATATTTATCACAAGTTAGACAAAGAAAGTTCAAGAACGGTAAATACGCAACGAAACGGAAAGGAGTATAAGACTTACCAACGGAGGGGAGGATTCCTCCAATTATTGTTGTAAAGAATCGGCGGCGAATCTACCAAAGAGAAACCTGGAAAACTTCAAAGTAAGCTCTTTTAATCCAATTAACATTTGCTTGATAATTAATTTTGATGATGAATGAATTTGAAAGATGAATTTTGAACATAGAATATTAATGAACATGCTTGAATTGATGAACTTTGGATGATGATTGTTGATGCTAATGTGTGAATTGTTAAATGCTTGATTGATGATTTATTGAAATTGGATTGTGGCTAAGTTCCACCAAATTTAGAAATTCAGTGTAAAGTTCTAGATGATGATGAATATGAACTTTGGTGATGGTGATGGAGTGAAGAAAAAGGGGAAACTTAAGAGAAAATGGTGGAAATAATGGTTAAAGAGGTTAATGTGAGTTATGTTAGTTATCCTATTTAGGTTAGTTAGTCAAAATTGTGAAGAATGACATGTTTATATAGGTTTTGTAAATGAATGAGCACCATTGAATAGGGATTCAAGAAAGATGCCTATCAATGGTTGGAAATTAATTTAGGCTTTAGTTGCGGATCACTGATTTCAACTCTTAGATTGATTGTTAAGAATGGTTAGGATTGAATGGGAAAATGGAAGTTGAGATTTGTGTTTGTTTTGTAGGATTTATAATAGTTTGGTAGTTACGGTAGTTAAGGGTTAATTATGTGATTGAGGGTTTGTGGATGCATAGGTAGTTCGAGACAAATGGTACTGGATTTTTTCAAAAGTAACAAGTTGGAATGTAACACAAAAGGTCACTAGTAATAAACTTGAATTTAAATGCATTTGTCTTTGATTTTTTACCACTTATGCCTTGAATTTTTGGTGAATTATCTCATGATTTAAGTGCCTTTACAATGTGATTTTGTTTTGAAAATAGTTACTTTTGAATGTGGTAACCTCATGGATAAAATTTTGAATTTTTGGGTATGAGTCAAGGTTGAAAAGTGTTGAAAAAATAAGTATTGAATTTACTTCATATTGCATAATTTTCCTTTTGTTTATTGAGGTTTTCATGACTTTTCCATGATTTTTTGATGATTTAACTTCATGATATGAATGTCTAACTTGATGTACCTTCTTTCTTGTAGAAAACTGAGCATTATAGTGGAAGAATGAACTTGAAGCAACATTATAAAATTAAGAATAAGCCATGGAAGTGAATCTTGATGGAAGATGGAATTTGTTGGAAATTGACACTTAACATAATCATGACATAAGTCATTTTTGATGAATAATGATGAATCCTTTAATCAAATGCTTATAGAATAGTTCTAGGAAAATCCAGGAATCAAAATCAAGTCAATGACCAACAGTTGATCAAAAATCAACAGTTGACCAAAAGTCAAATGTTTGACAAAAAAGTCAACTGTACTCAAAAGATGTAGTATTTTTAACCCTTTTTCCTTGTAATCCATTCATCTAATTTGTATCTCAAGCAATATGAATTGTACCATGAATTTCTAATAGATGAATGAAATCTTCTTTTTATTCCAACTTTACCATTTTCTTCGAATTCAAGCAATCTTCTGAATTAAGTAACAATTATTCTAATCCCCCTAGTAACCATGAATCTCAAATATTAAGATGATCCACACCACAGGAAATATGGGAAATAAATTTGAATAATCACCAAATAATATCCTCCTCGAAGACTCACTTAAACTGATTAAATCCATAATTTCTGAACCTTTAGCCCACTGACAAATTATGCGAAGTGTTATGAATGAAACGCTAAAACGAATGACCTAATTAGATAACTCGATAACCATCAAGGCAGATGATTTTAGCATGAGCGAGATGGAAATTTGAAAAAGAATATGGAGAAATTGGGGTATTGACAGCCATTTGTCGCTTCATTGATCTCTACGAACATGCTTCGATCACAACACATGTGGTTGCTTGCACTGTGTGGCATCTCGAAAAATACCATCCTTCGTGATAGTCGCAGAAAAAATGATTCGAGCAGAGTCGCCATCAAACTTTATTTATTTCATTGAAGGAAAGGGAAAATATCGATAAAACTTTAAAAAGAAAGAAGATGGTCTTAGCAACCATATTTGGGTTTGAGAGTCGATTACGCAAGGGGAATGTATTAGAACCCCTCACATACGTTGTACTCAATGAGAACCTTTTAGTTTAACTTGCGATTGGATGTTAGCTTATGTTAATTATTTTCTTCAAATGATAAAAAGTGTAAAAGAAAAAGGATCGCAATTTTTTTTTATTAGGGGGCTTGACAAGATTGCGAGTCTTGCTCCTACATATCCTCAGGTACAATGATGAATTCAAAGCTTTGTAGTTTGGGGTGAGACAAAAGATATTTTTGGTGTTTTTTGCTATAGTGTTTGATGAGACGTGAATCTCGCTCCTACGTATCTCCAGGTGCGATGGAGAACTCAAAGCTACGTAGTTCTTGGTAGCAAATAAGTGTTGGTTTATTAATTTTAATAAAAAAAATGTATAGGTCACATTCTAACGTTAAACATTGGATTGTTTGCTCGCGAATGGGAGACTTAGCGTATGTTTGTTTTACGGTAGAAGGGGTCATGTTTGATCGCATTCTATCAGTTTAAACATTTAACTATATGCTCGCACATGGGAGGCTTAAGCGTTTGTTGTATACGCGTTAGAAAGAACTAAATAGTGTTCGTTTGTGAAAATGTTTTAGATTCCACGGGGGTGAGAAAAAATATTTTATTCGTTGTCTTATTTTAATTAACAAATGTTTATATCGCATTCTAACAGTTAAGTGTTGCTTGCATACTCGCGGGTGAGACTTAAGAGCTAGTTTGTATATGAACCTAGAGGAAATATACTCGAACGTATCGCATGCTCAAACGTACAACAGAGTCGCCATCGAACTTTATTTATTCCTGGAGGAAAGGGAAAACATCGATAAAACCCGGGGGAAACAGATATGTTCGGTAAGGAAGTCAGTTATACAAGGGGAAGGTATTAACACCCTTAACATCCATGGTACTCCATGGGAACCATTTTGATTGTTCTTGCTCGAACGTGTGTGATATCTAAGGATTACTCGCAAAAGAATAAGGGAAAAGGAAGGAAATCGATAAAGTGCTCGGTGAGGATTGGGGCTATCATGCCTACGTATCCTCATGGTGCAATGAGGAATTCAGAGCTCTGTAGTTCAAAGAACTAGTGGTGGGAGGTGAAAAGAATTGTGATAACAAGTATGGTCTAAACCAAAGAAGTGTACGTTTTGAACTCCAAAAGGGGTGAAAATATGAACCCAAGAGTAAAACTGGTATGAACCAACAAGTGAGGGGCCCGATGCATGGTATCACTGTATTTGAATAACTGAAAACAAAGGAATTAAGTGTTTGGTTTCACAACACAAACAACTCATGTTTCACAAAGAGATACAAGATGGAGCTCAAAAGGATAGTGTATTTGGCTCAAAGATAATTGATATATCACATGAAGTGAATGAAGGTAGCATATGAGTGCACCATGGAGATGAATATAATGAATGGCTGAAGTCACAAAATTGGATATTTGGTAACAAGTGACTGAAAAGGTATAGTTTGAAACCAAAAGGTAATGGTTATTGGAATCCATAGGAGAAATGGAATTTGTACCATAGAGGAAAGGTGGCATGAACCACAAGTGAGGGGCCTAAGGCATGGTATCATTGTATGGTTGGACCGAAAATAAGGAATTAAATGTATGGGTACAAGCCAAACAACTCTAGGTGCAAATACAGACTTTTCATTAGGCATCCTAAAAGGATATATATGGAATTCTAAAGAAAACTGTATTTCGGTTTCAAAGAGACAATATGTCACTGGGGTGGGTGGTTTATGATTGAAGGTAGATCATGGATCGTGAAAGATATGAAGGGTGCCCTAAGGCGGAAGAAGGAATAATTAGAAATATGCTCGCCAAGGATTCACATCTTCGTGCCTACGTATTCTTACTGTGCAATGAGAAAATCAGAGCAATCGTAGTTCGTGGAAGTACGAAAACGAATGGAAAGAGAACAAAAAATGTTTGTCTAAGCAACAAGGACTGACAAGAAAAACAACTAAAGGGGTATGATTGAAACGGTGAACAATATAACTTGTACCAATAGAATGGTAACATGGGAATCCATAAAGGAAAATTGGCTTTGAATTAAAGAGTAAACAAACATAACAACAAGTGAGGGGCTCGAGGTATGGTATCGATGTAGTGGTATGACTGGAAACAAAGAGAATTAAATGTCTAACAATAGGCCAAATAACTCTTGATACAAATATGTACATTGATTAGGTCGTCCTAAAAGGGTGAATATGGAACCCAAAAGGAAGTATTTATTGGCACAAGGAAAAGTATATCACTTGTTGGGGAACAAACAATTTGAAATCGAGGAGAATGGTATCTTGGATCCATGAAGGAATAAACTCTGGACCGAAGAGTAAAACTAGTATGAACTAACAAGTGAGGGGCCCGGGGCATGGTAACACTATATTGGAATAACCAAAAACAAAGGAGTTAAATGTCTGGCAATAAGCCAAATAGCTCTTGGTTCACAAGGTGTACTTTTCATTAGGCGTCCTAAAAAGATGTGCATGGAATCCAAGGAAAAATGATATTCGATCTCAAAAGGATGGTATTGATTGAAGAATGAAGAATGATAGATTTAATGAATAAGGTAGCTCGCGAAGAATCTGAATTCTCCTACCTACGTACTCTCATTGTACAATGAGAAAATCAAAGCTTTCGTACTTCAACTCACTAGGGCTGAAAACAAGATGATAGAGGCAAAAAAATGATTGATTAAACATGAAGAGACTTGATAGTTACTTGATAAGAACCGCACTAAAGTCTATGAGTAAAGGTGGATACGATGAGCAACTGGGTCAAGCGTCATGTATCCAAAGATATCCCGAATGATTTAATGGAATTCTCCACTCTCATCCATTCTTTACTACTTAAGGCTCGTGGCATGTAATTCTCATCCTAACTTTTAAGTTGCTGGAGGAGAATCCTAGCTTCTCCTTGTGATGATGAAGACCTTATCAATCATTTGATTCGAATTGCACTAAAGTCTATGAATATAGGTGGATACGATGAGCAACTGGGTCAAGCGTCCCATACCCAAAGATACTCAGAATGATTTAATGGAATTCTCCATTCTCATTCATTCTCTATTGCTTAAGGCTCATATCGTACAACTTGAATTGTGATTGATAAGTTGTTGGTGGAGTCCTTTGTTTGTTGCACTGTTACTTTCTGAAGGGAGGGACTTGCCAATCATATAATTTGAATTGTACTAAAGTCTATGAATATAGGTGAATACGATGAGCAACTGGGTCAAGCGCCCCGTATCCAAAGATACTCAGAATGAGTTAATGGAATTCTCAACTCTCAATCATTATATATTGCTTAAAGCTCATGCCACATAATTCTAACTTTGATTAACAAGCTCTTGAAGAACCATCTTGGATGTATCTTGCATGATCCGCTGCTTGATATGCTTGGGGATGCCTTAATCAAGAGTCTGACTTAAGGCTTCGAGCTCCGCAACTTATAGAAAGAGTCTTATCAAGTGATCAAGGGTCTTTTGATCACTTGAATTAGACTGTGGAATTATACAAGATCAAAGGATTTAGTTGATCAAAATTGCTTTTGATCAACTTGAATCGAACGTTTGAAAATCTATGGTTAATCTTAATCTAATGGTTAGAATTGAATTCGAAGGCTATTCCTAAGGGAGCATGCAAATCAATCTATTTCTGAACCTAAGGGTAAAACGGTCATTTCACAAATCTATTAATATTGAATTAAATCCTAATCATGCAAATTCTAATAAAAATCAATTCTAAATCCTAAACAATTTTAATTGTTCTAAATCTAAAGAAAATTAAACTAATTTTCTAAAATCAACCTAATTAAACTAAATCCAAAATTCTTAAGAATTAATCAAGATTTTATAAATTTTCAATATTTCTAACAATCTAATTCTAAACTCTAATAAAACTAATATTCTAAAAGAAATATATTATTCTAATTAAACTAAAACTTAATAAACTAATGTTTCTAAAGAACTATTAAGCTAATCGAAACTTAAAACCTAATTAAATTATAATGATTATATTTATCCTAAAATTTAACCAAATCAATTAGACCTAATCAACCAAACAAGAACAATACAAAATAAATAATGCAAAAAAAGTTGAATTGGGCCCTGGATCAATGGGGAGGCAGGAGGCAGGTCTATGAAACAAGTTGTTTGGTCTACATGGGCCTCAAGGTAGAGGCACGGTCGTAATTGTGGACGGAAAAGGGGGTACTGGAAGTAGTCATGGGGTGCAGAAAACAAGAAGTTAGGCTAAAAGCCCATAGCAAAACACATGGAATGTGAATGAGAAGTGAGTCAGCAATCCAATTACATGTTTTAATTAACCATCACATTTATCACATGTTATCACATGCTTAAGATTCAAAAGTACGTTGAGGCTCCTTCCACCTGAGTTCAGCCCTCCTCCGCCGTGGCGGAGCTTCAATATCTACACTACCTAACTCATCTCCTTCATCTCTTTCCTCTGAGTCCGAATCTTGCCCTAAAAATCTCCAATTCTTCCTCAACAATCTGAACTGAAGAAATGTGTTCAAGAACCCTAGAAACGAAATGAGAAATAAAATTGTTAAACTCTGGAATCAAAGCCCTAGAGGTTAGGGCTTTGATTCTCCTGACCAACCTCTACATCATGGCAACTAGGACGAATCAAAATGCTTAAGATAAACTAAATCACTCACCGGAGCGGACGCCAGAACTCAGATATGATGTTCTAAGTCTTTGAATCTTTCTCCTCTTCGTCTTAGAATCCTTCTTCTTCTTCACTTTCTTCTTCTTCTATGTGTGTCTTTGATGATGGAGTTTAGTACAAGCTGATTGAAGCTCTGATGATGACCTTCAATGCCTTCCGAGGAGTGCGTATATGTGAGGTTAAGGGAGGGAGAGCGAGAAACTTCAGGGAGTACAGTGAGAGAGATGGAGATGACTCAATGTAAACTCTTGTGCAAATGATTGCTAATCCCAAAAAAGGTGAATCAATGTGATTTATAAGGGTTTCTTATCGTAACTGAATGGGGCAGAGTTAGGGCAGAGTTAGAGCAGGGTTAATTTATGAGTCAATTCAGTTGAGTTGTGTAACTATTTTTTGATCAAATCCAAAGTTAGTTATGTGGTTAATATCTGCAAATCCCAATGCCAAACATTTAGGGCAAGTTAGTTAGGTTTTATTAGTGAATTGCTAAGTTGTGTAGTTTGTGGATTGGTTTTTGTGAGTCCAATTGTGAGTGTTGAGCCATGATATATTAGTTGAATTTTCTTTTTGGTTTAGTTATGATTTCGGGTTTAATTTGATGATGCTTTAGTTTATTGTTTTGTGGTTCAGTCTATGATATTCTTGTGGGTTTGCTGTGAATGTCAGTTTGGTTTTGTTGTGTTAGAGATGCATTTTTGTTGTTTTACTGTGATGCTACTAACTTGATGATGTATAATGTCCTTGATGTGCCTTCTACATATAATTATGACCTTGTAATGCAGGCTTGTTGCATTGTTGAATCTTGGTTGTGTGCAACAGGTCAGTAGGCATTGCTGACTTTGTTTTGACATGCTTCTGGAGGCTTGTGTTCTCATTCATGGTGTATTTTGCAACAGGTCTGCAACATATGGTTTAGACTTGGGGATGCATCATAGCTTGGTCACATGCATTGTTTTGCTATTGGATTATTAATGCAGAATTGTCTCATGGGTTGTAGGTGGTTTCTACTCGATTTTTACTGTGACTGTGATGTATATGATGTTTATTATATGATAATGATGAAATGATGTAGGATGGTGGTATTGGCATGCCTTGAAGTGGTGTTGAGTCAATGAATGCAGGGGTGTCTTCATGGCTTCTATCATCTGCTTTGTGCAGGTCTGAGACTAGGTCTGCAATAGGCTGAATATGCATTGTTTGGTAAGTCATGATGAATTAGTATGCTGTTATGAAGTGGATATAAATGCCTCAATGACAGGGCCACTGTTATGCTTATTGGTTTGAACATGTTGATGTATGATGCAGTTGGTGCTTGGAATATTTTATTTTGTTGCTAATTGTTATAATGCCATGCTGTAATGCAGGATTTGCTGCTGGATGTATTCAATATGCATAAAAATATATGGCCTCCTATGATGCAAGATGCATAGGTTGTTGTTGTTGATGACAATTGCAGAATGGTCATGACTATTGTATTCTGTAATGATCTAAGGTGTTTATGCATTGATGGTTTTGCAGGCATTGCTGGTATGACCAGACTATGGCATGTTACAGCATGTGTGTTCACTTGGCTTGTGATTGGTTGGTTGCACAAACAAAATGACAACAAGACTTCCTCGTGAAGAACCAAGTGGATTGGCCAGTCGAGATCAATTATGGAACATGAGGATTAGGATTAGGATATTTAGGGATGCAAAGTGATTAAGTTGACTTTGGTCAAAATTGACCAAAAAATCAACTGTTGACCAAAGTCAATTGTTGACCAAAGTCAACAATTAGTTCAAAGTTCTTTTTTTTGTATTTTTCTCATGGAATGGACATTAATGGATTGTAAATGGTTATTTGAACGAAATTAAATGGATTTCAAATTGGTTTTGAATTGGATTTTGTACATGTATATGCTTGAATTTGAATTGAAATGAACATGACTTGTAATGGATTGGAATATGAACATGACTTGTAATGGATTGGAATAACTATGATCATGACTTGAAATGAAATAAGTGATGAACTTGAACATGAATTATATATGGACATGACTTGAACAAAACCCACCACATGATCTTAAATGAATCCAATAAGGCTTTAGAAAGGACTATAATGGATAATGACATGATTTAATCAAAGCCATATGGACCAAACCACAAGCAATGTTAATGGCATGAAGTGGACTTGAATAACATTGATCAGATGAAAATAAACAAGGTATGGAATAGGCACTTGAAATGACTAGATGGAATGCCATAGAATGTAAGTAAATGAAAGTGATGAACCCAAGACTTGAGCTGGGGCCAATGGGCTTAAGCACAAGTGAATAAAACCAAGCCAAGGCAACAACATGAATGAGAAATTGAGTGAAGAACACAACATACATAACTAGGGTTAGGAGTCCCACCAATGAAAATGGGACCATATTATGGTTTATATGGACTGAGGTATGACACCATGAAATCCCTTGAATCTAAGATCAAGAGATTAGGGTTTCTCTTGTCACCAGATGAAAAGCCAAGTCACAAAGCACACTAGGACCATACCCTCCTTGATTAGGGTTTTGATAACCGAATGATCAAGAATTAGGGTTTGAAAGCCCTGAGGAGTGCCTTGGTAAGACCTCATTGAATTCATGCTTCAAAGACCACTCAAATAGGGTTTCACATCCCCTATGATCAGATGAATAACCAAGTCACACTCTTAAGGTTTGATCCACACATAAACCCTAACTTTATAAGCCAAGAGCTTTGAATCTATAGTGATCAACTTATTGGATGAATGATGCATATGAATGAGGCATGAATGAGTACAAATGAAACTCAAGCCACATGTTAAAGTAAAAAGGAGAGGGAAAATTTTAGGATACAACAGTAGACGCATTAGAAATGATTAAACAAATGTTATTTTGAAAAGAAGTTGTTCATCACACAGGGGGAGAAGAGAGTTTGATTAAAGTTTGTTATGGTGAAAACATGTTTAGATAACATTCTAACGGCAAAATATGGTTTGATTACTCGCGGCGGAGGCTTAAGCGCTTGTTTGTACGCGTTAGAAAGGATTAAACAAATGTACTCTTACGAAAGGTTTTCTATTGTACGAGGGAAAGAGGATAAGCTTGATGTGTTGTGTATTTTTTAAGTGAATGACTAATAGTCGATAAGAACGAGACGTGGTCCTTGGGACCAAGTATTCAGGGCATTATCGAAATGCTAGACTCCAACGATGTCTTTTTCATTCAATGCATTTAAGAAATTATTTGGATAAACAATGAACCTTCAACAAGAACGAGACATATGTCTCAGAGTTAATTTTTCAAAGGTTCCACTAGAATGCTAGACTCCAATGGCCCCTATTTTTGTCCTAGTTTTTAAGTGTTTTAGAAACGAAAGGATGAATAAATGACACTCGCAATACGTCTTCCTCAAGACCGATCATTCGAGGATTCAGGGAACATATTTGATTTGTATTGTATTGATTTAGTCGAGTTAGAAAAGGTTACTTGGCGTTGAACCAGGAGTTTTGTTTATTGAAAAGGTTCATTTTAAGATGTTTTATTACTTAGCAATTTAATTATCAAGGTGGTCAAAGATGCATTATCGCAAAGAAAACAAATGCAAAGTTAACCATAATGTGCTCAACATCGGTATATGTGTAACGACAACAAGAGTAGAATGTTGTACGCAAGGATCATAACACGAAGAAATATCATATCAATGTATCAAAAATTGCAGCAGTATAATGACATATAAATTCTGAAACCGCATATCAAAGTTCGATTTACACAACGCAATGGGCACAAAAATAAAATAACAACAACAACCACACATATTATTACTAACACAATAACATTACAAAATTATTACATCACAATTACCGTAATCGGAATGGAAAAATACAACACATTATAACCATGCACATAAAAAAGATGAATGAAAATTACCATAGAGTGTAAATAAGAAGGAACCAAATGAACTTAAACCAAAGGCCAAAATTTAGTCCAAATGCAACAAAGTCATTTGCCTTGCACCTTATAATAAAATAAAATAACAAAATAGAATAAAATATAAAATAAAATATAAAATAAAATAATAAAATAAAAATTTGAAACTAACAGTGGTTAGTAAGGTGGTTGGATCGGTTATTGGAGGATGGTGATGGAAATACGGTTTGTATGCATCGGAGAAAGGATTTTGTGGGTTATTGACGGAGGTTTGACAGTGTTATGTAGGTGATTGATTTACTGTTGGTGGTTTGTGAAGGTGAAAACGGCAGATGAAGGTTTGGTTTTGGGTGTTTTGGTGAATGTTTGATGGAGTGAGATATGAGGTGGATATAATAGACGGAGTGTTGAGAGGATAGATTTGAGAGTTGAGTGGGAGTTCCTTTTGGTTTTTGCAGAAACGTGAATGTTATGGAGAGAGAAGAAGATAAAGGTATGCGGAAAACTGAGAGAGGATTTCATAAAATGTGTGTGTATGTGTGTGTGTGTGTGAAATCTTGTGATTGGTGGGTTATTTTATGTCACGAGAGAGGATTATTTTTAGTTTTCAAAATAAAAATAAAAATCCAATTAAGAGAGAACAAAATTTTATCATTGAAAGAGAGAGTATTATTTTAGTGGTGAGACGTGTATGGCCAATGAGAGGTGCTGACGTGTATTCGTGAGATAAGGGATAAAATGGAATTCCATGGAAAATAGGTGGTGTCCCTCATGCGGTGACCACCTTTTCCTTTTCCTTTTCCTTTTTCTTTATAATCTCTTTTACTTTTGATTGGCTGAGAGAGAGTGGTCCCCAAACTTTGTGAGTGGAGAGAGTATTTCGTTGCCAGTTGGGTGTGAGAGAGGAGTCATTGGATCCTCCTTTTTATTGTGAAATGAGTTAAAAATAATTAAACAACTAAAAATTACACAAATTTAAATAATCAATATAAAGTCGAAATGAAACCATAACTAATCCTATTTTTCTTATGAACATGTTGACAAAAAAACAAAAAAAAAGGGATTAAAATGATTCAAATCGGGCACAAAAATGCTAAAAATAAAATAAAATGAATGCACAAAGATCAGCACAAAATAAACCTCCTGAAAACAGACAAATTTTGATCAAAGTTTGAAGTAAAAATTTCCAGTTAGAAAGGCGTAAGTTGGTCAAAATGCGACATTAAAAAGGAGTCCAAAATATAAAACGAGCACGCCAGGTTAAACTACTCGAACCGTAGATTAATAAAACTGACCCTGCAGGCTCGATTTTGAAATTTTTCGCCCACTAAGTTTATATTTAGTTTATAATCGATTCAACTAGTATGTCTGTAGATCCAAAATTTTATTATGGTTGACATTTTAGGCATTATGAGGTATGACAGACATGTTATGCTGGAAAGTAAAATAAAGTCAGATGTATACAAGTTTTTAAAATGCCTGGACAAAATTGGGGTATGATACACCGGTGTCGAGGTACCACTTGTTTCTTTTCTCTTCAACTTAGTTTTGACAGGTGAGTAGCAAAGTTTCTTCTTATCTGTCTTTTTCTTCTACAAAGTTAGCTTTATCTATAACCTTTTTCTAGAATTTATACTCAGATGTGGAGTGACCGATCTTGTTGCAGTTGAAGCACTTGATTTGTGATTTTTCGCATTTCGGCCAAGAATTTCCTCTTCCACGGCCACTTGTTTCTTATGGAGTCCAACTTTTTTCTCCATTGTTGAATTTTTTGGAGTAGTAGTTGTAACCTCTTATTCCTTTTCCTCTATGTCCTCGTCCACGTCCACGATATTGACCACAACCTCGTCCTTTTTAGCTCTTGTAATTCATATAGTTTGATTCCTTTACGTTAATTTGTAGTAGTTTCTCCATATCCTCCTTTTGTTTAATTTGTCTCTTTTATTTTTCTTCGTATGCTTGTAGGGAACCCGCAATTTACTCAATAGTCATGGTCTTTAAATCCTTGTTTTCTTCAATGTTGGTAAAAATGAAGTCAAAACTTGGATTTAAAGTGTGAATCTCTATCGCCATGACTTTCACCTCATCAACATCTTCACCATTTATTTTAAGTTGATTAACTAAAGCCAATAATCGAGAAAAATAATAAAAAGTTGACTCGGACTCCTCCATAAATAAACGTTCAAAGTCACCTCTAAGAGTTTGAAGACGAATCTTTTTCTCCTGTTCCACTCCTTTGTTGTAAGTTTGAAGTTTGTCTTATGCTTCTTTGATTGTCGTTACGTTGGAGATCTTCCCAAATGTATCTTCATCCACCGAATGGTAAATGAGGAATGAATATTTATTGTCTCTCTTTCTTGACACCTTCATTGTCTTATTTACACCTTGTCTTAGCGAGGCTTCATCTTGCTCCTTGAAGCCTTTCTCAATGATATCCCACAAATTTCGAGCCCCTAGTAGCGCCTTCATCTTGATACTCCAGTTGTCATAGTTTTTCTTTGTGAGCATCGGCATTTGGAAAGGCAAACCTTCATTCACCATCTTTTGAGAACCTTGTAGCTCTGGTACCACTTTGTTGGAAATAAGACATTTTATGTTTAGGGAAAGTGTGTGAGAATATTAGAGGATTGAAAAGAAACTTGATAGGTAGGAGAATTCTTTGTGGAAGAGATAACTTTTTATTTTTTTGCTCGACACAAAAGTGTAGGATTACATCCCTATTTATAGTACATTAAGGAGAACTCTAGACACACTAATTCTAGATAGTTCTCAACTCTATAAATCCCAAGAATATTCTAGAAAATATTACAACCATAAGAAATATCTAGACACTCCAAACACTATAAGATTTTTCTAGAAACATTATCCAAATTACTTAAGTCCAAAATAACTAAGCCCAAAAATCCAAAATACAACTAATAAGGTTAGCCCCAAATCAAGTTCAATATTTCAACATTGTTTAGGTAAATGAATATAATAAATATAAACAATCTATATTTCATCTCGTGCAAAATTACCAACATCTCAATCCTCCCAATTATCAATTCCTACCACCACCAACAAACTTCGTAGTATTTTTGTCTCCACCAACCAACCCTAGTATTATAGACTTAAAATAAATACCCATGAGGTGGAATTTTCTCGTCATGAACTTGAAACGCTGATGGGGTTTATGTTCGAGTGTCGTGTTACATAATTTTCAACTCAAGTTGGTCTTGAAAAAGAAGAAAGTGTAGCGGTAAATTCATGACCGTTGAGTTATTGGTTAACTCATCGTCAATAAAACCAGAGTCGCCACCACACTTTTATTGTTTCCAAAGGAAAAGGGAAAAGTACGAACAAAACCCAAAGATAAGAATTTTTTTAATCAAAACTATTAAAATGTTAGAGATTACAGGTAAGGGGGTTGGTTACACAAAGGGAAGGTATTAACACCCAAAGTGTCCTAGGTACTCCTAGAGAGCCCTTTTTTGTGTACAAGTGTTTTAGTTGAAAATGATGTTTGTTAAAAATATAGAATGGGGGTGAGAAAAGAATTCATTATTATATTTTTTTGTTTGACAAGACCTTCGGTCTTACGCCTACGTACCAACATAAAATGAGGGATCAAAACCTCGTAGTTCGTGGTAAAAAATTCAAAGAAATTGGTGGATTGATTTTAACAAAAGCTTAAAGATCTTTTGTTATCAACGGGAGAATACTCAACCAAACATCCACCGATAAAGAAATGATTTACAATATTTAAGAGGGAGGGATCCAACTTGGATTCAATCAATAAGTATACCACTAACCCCTAATAAATGGAAAGACTTATAATCAAATATCATGGAAATGGGAGAATTATATCTCAATCAAAGATAACTCAAATCTAAATGCTCTCTTTTGAAAAGGTTAAGAGAAAAAAGGCACAAAATGTCCAAAAGGTTTAGATGAGATTGTTAGTTCTTTTTGTCTTTTGAAATTAAAGTCAATATGGTTAGGTTTATTCACAAGTTTGATTAAGAAAAATGGATTTAATTGAAATACACTGACAGTGTAAAAGGATTTTACACCGTCGGTTAATCCTAGACGTTGGATATTGAAATAAGTTTGACTTTTATTTTAAAAACCTATAAAGTAATGCAAAGGGATGATGGTGATGAATCGACAGTGTAAATATTTTTACACTGACAGTGCATAGTAATTAATCCCAAGAAAAATATTTGAAAATTCAATGGCATAGGTATTTTAAGGTCCTAAGACCACAAATAGAATAAAATCACAAGCACACAATATATACAAGCACAAAGATATGGCTCAAGTGAGCAAAGTGAAGATGATTGAAACATAAACAAGTTGCATGAAATGTAAATGGCAATGAATGATAAAGGTACTAAATTTGAAATTGCATTAAGTAAATGACATTAAAGATAAAACAATCATAAAGTAATGTTAGTGAAATGTTAGTGAAGGATTCAATTGTTTGGGTAATTCTTTGGAGAATGCTTAACCATCCACTCACAAGCATAAAGACATGAACCAAGACATCATCTATGAGAAGAGCTCCAACTTGGATAAATCAACAACTATGCCACTAGCTCTCACAAATGGAAAAAAGGTTAAGTCTTCACACAATGTCATAAAGAATGAGAGACTTACAATCTCACTTACAA
This sequence comes from Lathyrus oleraceus, assembly GCF_024323335.1. Lineage (NCBI taxonomy): Eukaryota > Viridiplantae > Streptophyta > Magnoliopsida > Fabales > Fabaceae > Lathyrus > Lathyrus oleraceus. Next base: position 476,246,634 of record NC_066580.1, on the reverse strand, counting down.
GAATTCTATGCCTTTTGGGACAGATGTAGCTCTATGTTAAGCAATCGTAATTGGACTTATGTAGAAATCACAACTATCTGAGGCGGGGTGATAAAAATATTGGTGTTAATGCATGCCAGATACATGGTACAAAGAACCAAGCTCCTAAAGCATACCACACACAAAAATGAAATAGGGTGAACCTATATCAATCAAGCTCGGGTTGATTCATCTGACACAAGGTCATTGATGAATCAACTAGCATTTCATTTGTAGAGAAATCATTGGTCAATGATGGATTGGGGAAGAAGAGGGATAAAGATGAAGGGAAATGGAAATAGAAACCCAAATGGATCATGGAAGGAATTTCATATGATCAATACTATCCATTCATCTTGAGGGATGAAGTGTACACTTCATCAACCCCTATATCCAATGGTATTGATCAAATGGAAGTTCAAATCAACCATGACCAAGGCCAAACAGAAGATGAAACAACACAAGGTCAGCCAAATGGATCAACAATATTTTTAAACAATTAAACAATTAAAGATCAATTTAAAAATGAAGTAAAATTCATTTTAAAAAGGAAAGTTTCTGAAAATTCATCTTCTGTTTGCAGTGATGAAGCTCGATCTTAATTCCAATTTAATTGACCTTGCTTCTACTAGCTTGCAGGAGGTGATTTGGATGCAAAAGGGATTTGAATTCTTGGAGTTTCAATTCCAAAACAAAATGGGAATCAAAACTCGATTCCAAGAGAAATCTTCAATAAATTCTATCAATGGAGGTTGGGAGAATTTGCAGGTCAAATCTTGGGCCAGGGGTCCTCAATTCTGAGCAGAATGACATGTATTTATAGCCTCAAAGATTCATTTCCACACACTTCCAAATAATGGCCAAAAATAGCAACTTGGTGTGCATGGTTGCATGGGCATGCAACAAGGCCCAAATAATGATGTGAACCAATTACAATTCGTGTGCAATTGATGTTGAAGTCATAACATGAAGTCATGCAATGTGAATTATCATTTGAGTGCAAAAATTGCCAAAACAAACCAAACAAAGGAACCATGCGCAACTCCCTCAATTTTGATCCAAATGCCATGCTCTTAGACTCTTTGGAAAGCTAGTATGAAGGGGGAAAATTTTTCTATTGAAACTTTTTCCATTTGAATCTTGGATCGTGATGAATTTTTGTGTGGAAGTTAGAAGAATCAGACATACTTGAAATTTTTCTAAGTTAAAAGTCAAATTAGCACTTTTTCCACCTTGAATAACTTTTGATATGAGATTCAAATGACTTTGTCTACTTATTCAAAGTTGTAGCTATTTCAATCCTCTTCAATTTAGTCACCAATTTTACATCATTTGAGTCTTTCATTAGGAAGTTATGGATTTTAGAAGTTGAGAAAAATTGCTTGTTCAATGATGATGTCCCAAAATGACCTATAATGTTTCCTCTTGGCACATGCCTTTGCAAGTGCAATTTGACCTTTCTCAAATAAGAAAAGTTATAGAAGACATATTGAAATTGATCATGAAACTTGGATGGTCTTCATATCATAAAAAATGAGAAAGTTATGGTTCTTGGAAGTTGACCTTCCATCTAAGGCACAAACAAAATGACCTATAATCGTTCACAATAAAAAATGACTTTCCAAGAAAAATTAGCTCTTGATGCCAACATGAAAGTTGTTTATAATGTCATAAAGAATAACTTGTATCTTGGAATCATTTTCATATGACACAAGTGTAGCACCTCAAATTTGCACTTACATTTTGTACATACATTTTCATCATTAGTTCATTAACATAATATAGTCCACTGCATAACATTGCATTGTCCATTGGCCCAAGTGCAAGTTCAGCTGACAAGTTAGGTCAAACTGGTCAGGAGATCAGTCAATCAAGCAAGCAAGGGCAATTTTCATTGAGCCAAGGCCCTAGGGTTGGCCCAACATGTTCACATGACCTAGGGGTCCTTTTGAAGTGTTTTGGTCAAGGTTTGATTGCTCAGAAGTCATCAGTCATGGCTCAGTTCACCAGAAACCCTAAAAAGTCAACTGTTGGTCAACTGTGCATTTGATCAGGGATTTGAAGGTGGGAATTGGTTTGAGAGGTCTCATTCATGTCCATATAGGCCTTATATAACATGTCAAACACCATCATGGAAGAATTTGAAGCCAGACAAGAAATTTCCAAAAATAGAAAGTTGACCTGTAATTGGAATTTGCCAAAAATGGAAAGTCTTGATCCTCAAACTTACATCATGATACAAGCTTCAAATGAATATTTGCCCAACATGAAAGTTGAAGATCTTGTTCTCCCATTTCCAAAAAATCCAAGAACACTCAATTCCCATGTATGGTTGGTAAGTTATGATCAAATCATTCTCCAAAAATTTTGAACTTCAAAAGGCCATATCTCTCAAACCATTTGGCCAAATTGGGTGGGGTTTTTTGCAACAAGTCACATTTGACCTCCTCTTTCCAAAAATGTAACCTTCATTCACCAAAACATCATAGATCAAAATGGCATTTTTGGAATGGCTTTGAATTATTTCAAGTGTAGTGAAAATTTGGGATTTTAAAATAACCATTTTCAATCAATTGTGCCAATTGGGAATGACCAGAAATTGCATTTTGGTTGTGTTGGAAGGCCCATTTTCGTGCTACAGCCCTTGCACCTCACCATTTGAACAAAAATGACCAATTAGCAAAGTTGGCATTTTTAACAAATTTGGATTAAACTTCCATTAACCTGGCTTAGCAAAAGATAAACAGAAGATATAAGGCTCATTTTCTGCCAATTGGAAACCCTAGCAGCCTCTCATTCTCACAGAATTCTCACTCTCTCAAAATATTCATTCTTGCATTTTTGAAACTTTACTCTGAAAATTGCAAAACACTCGAGCTATCCTTGCTTGCTACATCATCTCTCATCATCTTTGAACTGATTCCAAGCATCAAACACTGACTGTAAAGACCATTTCGTGACTGTTTTCTCCAAGCTCCATTAATGGCAAAATTTGATTGGAGCCAAACCAAGCTTTCTTGAGCCAAGCAAACTTCATCATTCATCATTGGGAGCTTGTTGGAGCAACTGTTTCATCACCAAAGATCCAAACAACAACTGTTTCACTAATTTCTTCAAAATCAAGTAAGAACTCGAATCTCCAATTTCTTGAAACTATGCCATGCTTTAGTTAGGTCTTGTTGTGCTGGTCATGTTGGAACTTGAATCACTAAAAATGGTTAACTATTCTGAGAGAAATCTAAGTTTCAAGTTTGATGTTAAATGTTATTTTTGCTCGATTCGTGTTGTTCAAGTTGATTCAATGAAAATGATGTTTGGATTTGTAATGCTGGATGTTTGCTGGTCATGATGATGTGTCCAATTTCAATTTCTGGGCCAATTTGTTTTTCACGATTTTTGGAGAGGATGAAGATTCACTGTTCAACATAAACCCTAGAATATGCATGAGTTTCCCAGATTTATCCCCTGTTCACGTATGCATGGCGTTGTTTATCCATACTAACCAATCAGATTATTTCCTTTCCAATGTCCAAAACGCGGTGTTTCGATTAGTGGATCCGGTATTTACTAAACTGCCACTGCCGTGCTTAATTAATTGCATAAATCATGTTATTTCAATAATTATTTCATCTTTGTATGCTCATTTTGTAAAAATCATAAGTTCATCATGCTTGATCCAATTTTAATGGGATTTTTTGCATTTGATTCATCTGGACCTCTACTTATTTGTCATAATTTTTCCTGATTTTTTTGATAAATGGTTTTTAATTGGTATTAGGGTTTGTGACATGTGACCATTTTTTGTACCTTTTTCCAAAACATTTGTGAAATGATGATGCTTTGTCCAATGGCTTCCAAATTTTTTCTGCATAAACTAGACACATTCATGGTGATTTTGGTTTCGAGTTTATGAATTTATCATTTCTGGTGTGAGAGTTATGATTTTTTGAAGCAGGGTGTGACAATTTGTGTCACACCATTGATGTGCAACTTCATGATTTTCTTTACCATGCTTCTTGACCTCAAATTGCTTTGAATTTTTGCATGATTGAACTTGAGTATGTCTAGTTTACATGTGATTTTTCTTGGAATTATTTGTGGCATTTCCTAATTGTTTGGGATTTTCTCCCCTGTTTAGTCATATGTTGACTTTTTGTGACACATGTTCCCATTTCATTTGTGAAATTCTCATACTTTATTGGATGAACATGAAATTTGACATGTGATTAGTAGACATCTTAAGCTTTTCCATGGTTTTGATCCCATTCATTTCTCATATGCAATCACTGTTTTATGAATTATTCAAGTTGGTGCATGTTTGGTTGACTTCTTTGAGTATGCTTGAACTTGCCTTGCTTTTCTGATTTTCATTGACCAACTTCCTTTGATCCAATTGAGCTGAAATTTTATATGCATGTCATGTTATGGATTATGATTGATCATGAATTATTTGATGATTTTTGGAATTGTTTATGATTGGTTTTGAGTTGAGTCTTGCTGTTGACTTCTATGAGCTTCCATATGCCATGCTTTGACTTCTTTTGCTTATAAAATGATGATGATGAATGATATGATTGTGAAACCAATTGAGTTTATTTCTTGATTGTTTGAACTTGATTTTGGACACTTGCCACTTTCTGTTTTGACTTTCTTATCTCTTTTTGACCCTAGGCTTGTCCTAGTGGTCTTGTTGCTCATGTTTAAGCTTGTTGTTTCAGGTTAAGCAACAAATGCTTCAAAGAGATTAATACCAGTTGCTTGAGTTTGATGTTTTATCATGGACTAACTTGTGTGTTTTGTAGGTTGTTTAGCTCACTTGCTTTGAGCTTGTGCTTTGCACAACTGATTGACTGTATTATCTGTTTGGTTTATGTTGTTTGTTCTAACTTTGTGTCTGATATACTAACTGTGCTTGACTGATTTCAGGTACTTTAGTTGCTTTTAGTTCCTTGTGAACTTTGCTTTGCTTTGCTTGATAAGCAATTTGCATTGAGGTATAATTCCTTACTCCATGTAGTCTGGAAGACCTGGCCTGTTACTTGGCCAGGCAACTGTCTGAAGTCCTCCTTAAGAGGCAATGTTTGTGACTGTTTACATTTGTCCTTGTATAGAGTCAAAGACCTCCTAAGTGAAGAGGCAATTGGCAGAATCCAAGGGATATGCAACCTATCCCCTGCTATTCTGTGTGTCATCTGCTTTGCTCACACCACTGTGTTGATGCATTGCAGATACAAACCCAAGATCTTGTACAATTGTACAGTTGAGTCAGTATTAAATGTGTAGAAGGGTTCCCACTTTCTGAACCCACACATTCTTGTCTTAAGCTCTCCCAGGCCAGGGATAAGAGCTGTGAAGTCTTATCTTCACTCACCTTTCATCTGCTTCACCTTGGCTCTCAATGTCAAGGTTAAGAGCAACATTTACCCAGTTCCAGAGGTTTGTTTGTTGAGGTTGATATGACCCCTCGACTAAAACCTAGCCTTGTTTGAGCCCCTTGCTTGTGTATAGTGTGTGCTACATGTGCTTGTATGTTTGTTTGACTTGCTTCCTGTGCAAGTTAGGGTTAGTTTAGACTTGCTTCCTGTGCAAGTTAGGTTTTGCTTGGCTTGCTTCCTGTGCAAGTTAAGTGTGTGTGTGGCTTGCTTCCTGTGCAAGTCATGATTAGGATAGGCTGGCTCCCTGTGCCAGTTAGCTAGAAACCTTAACTTAGGGATGATTTTGCATGATAACATCTAGGCTCGAGTCGTAGTCTCCCTAGTTGTGTCTCCCTCTGTTATCTGGTTAGGCTAGTCCTTTCTCCCTCTATAGGGGAACTACATCGCCCTGATCCTCGTTCCAGACGAGGTATGTAGGCAGGAGACCGTGCGAGGTCTCTCCGGGCACCTTTTTTCTTTTTGTGTGTGTTGTTTGACGATTGCTAGGCTCGAGTTCCCGACTCCTTAGCAATTTGTTGTCTGTTTGTTCTTGTTGTGTGCTTGGAAGCCGGTATAAGTCCATCGAGTGGCATCTGGGTTCCAGTGTGCGTGTGTTGGTTTGGATGCTGATGTAAGTCCAGTGATTGGCATTCGGGCTCCACGTTTGCCTTTGCCTGTTTTTGTGTGCGTGTCAGCCGAGCTACGAATGCTCTGATTCTCCTTCGTCCAAGGAGATACGTATGCATAGGACGCGATATCCTAGCGAGCATGTGTCGTTTCCCCAGTTCGAACTACTTTGACTCTGATGTCTATGCCTGATAGACTAAGTAGGCCCAGGATCCGATATCCTGCCGAGTCAGTTTTAGTCTTGTTTGTTTTCCTGTGTCTCTTTCAGCCAGTGTGTGTGTGTGGTGTTTTGTTTTAGCAACCTTTTCCTTCCTATTAGAGCGTGGATCCCGTCGAGTACGACGGACGTGAGGGGTGCTAATACCTTCCCCTTGCGTAACCGACTCCCTTACCCTTTCTCTTTGGTCGCGAGACCATGTTTTTTCCAGGTTTACTCTGAGCGTTTCCTTTCCCTCTTTTGGGATAAATAACGCACGGTGGCGGCTCTGTTGTCCTGTTTTCCCGCCGGTTTTTCGCGTAATGCGACAACAAGTTGTAGGAGATTGGATATAGGGAACCCTAGATTTAATCAGTTGGCTTCTCTAGTCAACCTCCTTGAACCAACTTGCAAACTTGAAGCTCTTTTTCTCTTAGAGGCTCATGGAGAATTATATATGCTTAATATCATGTAAAATTAAGCATCCCTGGATATGTTTGACCAATTGCTAAAGAAACTTGCTGAGGAAGACACACAAGATACCCATATGAATTAGGGCTTCCTTGACAAACAAGCTTCAAGCTCTTGATGGATTCTTGATCAAAATGACAAATAAAGAACATGGTAATCCACATATTATATTTATAACCAATGTGAACCTTTTATAACTTGATGCGTTGCACTGAGGGTCTCAAACCCTATATATGAGCTTGATGAGGCACATGTGATGCACACACTACCTATAAAAGAAATAAAACTATGCTAGACATATTTTTGGTATTTTAGTTAGTGAACAAAGAAAAATTAAGTATGGTACAATTAAAAATGTGCTTGGTGATCTCTCTCAACGTGAACCCAATGAATGAGGGGTGAGGAGGATACCAAGGTGTGATCCCAAAGCCAATGCAAATGATGAGATGACATGTGGGATCTTAGGGTCAAAATTGAGGTCTTACAGAAAGTAATTCCGTTAAAAAAATATCGAGAGCTATTCACTTGGGATGTGATACACTTTTTATACAATCATGTCTAAATGTCTCAAATAACCCATGTGTGGAAGTTGATAAAAAACCTATGTTTGTTTTTATTAAGAATCGTTGTCAATTATAATCAGTGTTGTGGGAAGTCTCGAGAAAAGCAACCCAACCAGTTAAAATATCGATGGCATCGAATAAATGGCATTGTTCAAATTTTGTTGGGTATTACAAACAAGTTATTCATGGAAATAAAAATGTGACATAAGATAAAGATATCTTGGTCAATGCCCATGTTTTTTTTCTCAGGTTGAAGGTGCATCATTAATCTTGAGTATGCATAGATATTGTAAAAAAAGAACCTAAATGGATGAGAGCATCGACAAACAATTGTTTAAAAAGAAAAGAACTCTACTAGTGGGGTATACTCATCATCATATAACTCATAAATACCTTAAAGTTATGAGTATAACTCATCATCTTCAATGGAGCGTCCAATGAGATAAAAAGCAACAAAAAGGTAGGGTAAGGCAAAGGAAAATGCAAATGTAGCTGAACCACCTTCTAATTTCGTGCATGATACATTGAATAAAAAAAGTAGCAACCATGGAAAAATTAGCTCAGATTAAGGAGGAAGAAAATATCTTAAACATGGAAAAATGGAGTTTATAGCAATGCAACTCATCATGTCAAGCACCTCTAGAATGAATGATAGTCGACATGAAGTTCCTGAAAATATTGCAATAAGCTGAAATAAAAATATGGATTTTAGTTAAGATGAAATGTTTTAGTATTATTATGTATCAACATCGTGTAAATGATCATTAGTACCATTTTTTCATATTAAGTATTATGTCGTTACTAAAACTAGTTGTTATTCAAACTAGTCGTTAGTCAAACTAACCATTATCAAACTAGTCATTATCCATATAAAATTATATATATATATATATATATATATATATATATATATATATATATATATATATATATATATATATATATATATATATATATATTCCCACACTCTTATCTCACTTCAAAGGATTCAAACAATTCAAATGATCTCAACAAACTCCTTTGGGAGTTGAAAGAAGATGAATTCATGGACAACATTGATAAAGAACAACTAATGTCAATTCTCGAGAAGGAACAATAATTTGGAACTTCCTCTAGGACAAAGAGAAAAACAATGATAGATTAAAGATCTAAAAGAGGGCATTTACGATTATTCAATGACTACTTCTCAGAAAAATATAGTATGCACAGATGCCCAATTTTAAATAAGGTTTTGAATGCATAGGCACATGTTTCTTTGAATTGTAACCACCCTTGGAAATCATTATGATTATTTCCAAATGAGGGTCGATGCAACTTGTAAAATGGGTCTTTCACATTTGCATAAATTCACCTCTATATATGTATGTTGGCATATGGATCTGCCGCTGGCATTGTAGACGAATATGTCTAAATTGATGAAAGCATTGTAGTTGAGTGTTTAAAGATATTCTTAAGGGGTGTGAATGAGGTATTTAGGGGCGAAGTATCTAAGAAGGGTTAGCAACAGTGACGTTGAACATGTTTTACAAATGAGGAAGTCATGTGGCATTTCAAGTATGCTAGGTTCCATTGATTTTATGCATTGCAAATTAAAATTTTGTCCAGCTGCATGGAAACGACAATTTTGTCGAGGTGATCATTGTAAACCCATAATCATGCTTGAAGAAGTGACATCACACGACTTATGGATTTGTCTTGCATTTTTTGGTATTGTGGATTAAAATAACTACAATAATGTGTTAAACCAATCCAACATGTTTAACAATATTTTGGAAGAACAAACTCTCACAATATAATATACAATCAATAAGACTCCATATAATATAGTGTATTATCGAGCAGATGATACATATCTTGAGTGAGCAACGTTTATCAAGATCATTTCAATGTCGTAGGGAGAAAAGAGAAAGCTATTTGTCCAACATAAAATATCAACTAGAAAGAACGTGGAGCGAGAATTTAGAGTGTTTTAATCTCGATTTATAATTACACATAGTCCAACGCGTGTTTACCCCATGATTTTTGAAGATGAAGGAAACACATATACACACATATGGAGGTGACTTTGATTAGTTTTATGATAATGTAGATAACGATGTCTCAACATTTGAAACATTTAATGAATCTCAGATGAACCTTGCAACAAGACTATAAATAAGAGCAAATTTTCATGAAAAACAATGTGATGTTATTTATTATTATCGTTTTTAATTATATATGTCATTTATTTAAGGTGATTTTTTTAATATATTAGTTTAATTTTATTTAAATTAATATTAATTAAAATTACTTAAGTTAATATTTTAAGTTAAAATAAAATTTAATATGAATAGAATATTAATATGTGAGATAACTTTGTGAAACCCAATATAAATTCTATAGAGTTATATCATTAAAGTTAAAATTAGATTAGTTACTTCAAGATGATTTGACTTAATCAAATCTATAAAATAGCCTAAATTGATGTTGAATTTACATTTACATCTTGTGATGTGAAATTCTTCATCAAACTACTCCAATTTTGAAGTTCTTTTTTTTAATAGAGAGGATGATGTCACATTTTTAATCAAATAAGGAGTTCATCAAAATTAAAAAATATATATATAATTGCAACTTTGATCCCTTTATTTTTATTTTTTTATTTTCAGTTTTGATTCCTCTATTTTAAAATTCGTGTTTTTGATCCCTCAAAATTTATTTTTCTTCAGAATTTTAGTCCATCTTCTAATTTATGGTCAAAATTTGATGACATGGTTGTTCACTTGATGATCTGCCAATGTCACATTTTCAATAAGTAACTCTGGGTCATTTTTATTAATTTTTAATTATAACCTAAAAGCTGAAACTATTGTCAGAGATGTCATGAAAATATCACTTCTTAAAGAACCCATAATTGTTGCCTCGGTTATGCGCTTTCAACTTCATGATTGTTTTGCTAATGTACACTACTACAAATAATATATTTTATGATAAAACTTTTACCTTATCCAACAAAAAATTGAGGTATAATATCAATATAGGTCATATTTTATACGACACCCCCTGCAATGCATGTGAGTTTCGCTTCACCTCCTGTAATATTATTTTTTTAGATCCCGAAGGGAAAACAATTCAGGACATGCTTCAAATCCCAACAACAAAAATTTATGTTTTTATTCCTTTAAAAGTGATGTCTTTCTTTTTCTTATATATATTTTTAAATTAATAATCTACTTTTTAGTTATATTTAATAACCGAGAGATTAGATTATTAGATTTTACTATAAAAACACTCATTAATTAGATTTTACCTTAAATCTAACTTATATGTAATCGCTTCAAACTTGTACACGTCATACTTTGAGATGCATTGCAAGACAGAAAAAATCTTCAATATTCTTCTATCTTGAACAAAATATTTTTCTGCTCTTCTAATTCATCCCAACATAATGGCGTTGATGTTGTTGTTGTATTTTTGAAATAATTTTCCTATGTATTCAATCAAAGAAAATATTCCTTAATTTATTGTTTTCCTCGGTTGACAATATTGAAAATTTTATTCTTAAACATTATGTAAATTGTAAGCATAATTATCTTATTCTCTTTCATGTGAAAATATTTGCTCAAGATAATGAAATATATACGGGATGGATTGCAAGTGCAGAAAAATAAGTCTTTTGTTAGGAACAAATAAGTTATCCGAAATTTGAAAAGATTTGTTGTTCTCCTACAATCCATTGTCAAAATATGGATTTGTTTAACAATTTATTTTAATATTTAGTGTAAACAATGTAATTTTTTTAAATAAAAAAAATTTCACCTCGATTTTTTTACAGAAACTAAGATTATATGGTGCTGAGATGAAATATATTTTATTGTATTTTTTATTTAAAAAGAAATACATTTTACCTTAATTTTGAGTGATAACTGAGAAAAAATATAAGCGTGTTTATTGAGTTTCTTCACCATTCTTAAACAAATTTTTGATGTCTTTTTAATGAGTATCAACACTCAAGGCAATGTCATTAGTGATCCACGTGAAAACTAAAACCCCCATTATAAAAGCATTATGAATATTAAAAATTGACAATGAAATATTTGATATGAAAACTTTGAAACTTAAAAAAGTGTTTGTTTTATTTGGGAAAACTTCTTTAGGATAGATTGCAACAAAAAAAAATTGGGTTCAAGGTTTGTGTCCTTAAATAATCGTATAATTGAAAAATTATTTTATTTATCTAACCTTTTTTGTTTTATATCAGAAACAAATGAATGCAAAAACCATAGAGAATATTTTGCATCCAACATTTGATCTTCCTCAATATTAATGAAAAGAGGATCTTCAACATTTATTCTTCCCCGAGATATCCAACATTTGCTTTTCATCGACAACGATGATCATGAATCAAATTCAAAATTTGTTATATATTTTTACTTTAACATTATGTTTAAATAATGTAATATTATGTGTAAACAATATATTTTGTAAACTAATTAATTTATTAATATTCTAGGTAAACAATATAATGTGGAGTTGACCATAAATCGAGAGATATGTGGAGTTAGTTTTGAAAATATAAAAAATCTATTGTTTGGGATTGAACCAATGACCATTTTAACTATTCTCTCGGTTATTCTAAAATTGAGGGGGTAAAGTGGTAGATTTTCATGTCGTCATACGTTACATCGTCTCTGTAACAGAGGTTAAATGAACTCCGCGTCCGAAATTAAATGTGTTTTTTTGTAGTAGTGGTACCATCAAAATTCAATCTTTTTTATTTTTGTTGTTTTTTTTAAATGTTTTCTTTGAAACACTATATCTACTTTTAAGTTACTTTTTTAAAACAATTTTTTTGGTGAAATTTATTAAACTTTGTTGGTTTGATTGAATGGTTTGTTGAATTTTTGAGGGGTGTATTGCTTCTTTGATGTCAAAACATATGCTTGAGTGGCAAGAGAGTTTCATATCATCCAAAGGGATAAGGGTTTGAATCCTATGTGATTCTAAATTTTTGGATTTTTAATTTTTTTTAAATGATTATAACTAAAAATAAAATAAAAAAGACTTGGCATTAGTTATTGAAAATATGACATTGACACATCATCCGGTCAATCAATTGCCATGTTATCAATTTTTGGTTTTAAATTAGAAGAGGGACTAAAATCCTAAAAACCTGAATTTAAGGGACTAAAAATAAATAAATAAAGACTACATTTTTTTCACTTACTTATCAAAATAAATTACTTAAAATAATATTTACTTATATTAAGATTAATTAACAATTTTCTTTTAGTTTTTCACATAAAAAAGAATTGTTTATTATACCCTATGTATTTTTTAGATAGGATAATTAATGCATCTCAAATCAAACTTTTGCATATGAGTCTTTTTAGAAATTTATAGGATTTACGAGAACTTTATTAGGTCTAATGAGAATTAAAAAAATATATACTTTAAGTTAGGAATGTTAATTTTGTGAAGAAATATTTGAGTATTACTTTATTCATCTCATGGAGTATGGGTGAACAAACTAGAAATCTGAATTCACTCTTCCATATTTCAGAGATATGTCTTTGAATGCACCTAAAATGAAAAAACATTTCATAAGTGAACCGTTCACCCCATATTTGTAAAATAAATGGTCTGGAGATGCATCCAGGGAATCACCCTGCGAAAATTATGGAGATACATCTCCGGATTAGCCTCCAAGATCACTTTTTACTTCACAAGTGAACCGTATATAGTTGCATGTCCCTAATACATTCAAGGGGAGCACCACAATACAGTTATTTTGTTGCTTGCATTATGATTTACTTTCGATTATTTGAGTCTCCTTCATGATTGCATCTTTTTGGATCAAATTTTGAAATGATTCGTTTTTAGCATGCATAAACCATTGGTTAGGTCTAAACTTGATCATGATGCTTTTAACAATTGCACGAGTAAGTGGAATAAGAGCCATATATATATAACAATTGCACGAGTAAGTGGAATAAGAGCCATATATATATATATATATATATATATATATATATATATATATATATATATATATATATATATATATATATATTGATTCAAGTTAGGTGGAAAGAAAAATCTCAAAGTCTTTTAAAATTTTTGAAAATTTGGAATTCATTTGTCTGCAGCTACTCATTTATGTACGATTCTGTGAGAAAAATGCATTTATCCATCTGCATCTCATTATCTTTATCCATTCAGCTACTCATTTATGTATGATTCTACGGGTGTTCAAAACCAAACCAACCCAATAGAAAACCGCAAATCAAACCAAACCAAACCGAAACCGCAAAAAACCGCATTTGGTTTGGATTCGTTTGGGCCATTTTTTAATAAAACTGCACGGTTTAGTTTGGTTTGCGGTTTGTATTTTGCAAACCGAACTAAACCAAACCAAACCGCATTATGTTACAACTCAAATTTCACTTATCTCACATCTAACCCAAACCTCAAACCTAGTATGCCTTAACCTTACAATTACAAACAATTTTATCTTAATCACACTTAGGGTTTCAATTTCAACCTTCTTAAATCTCTCATAGTAGTATCACACATTCTTCTCATCTTCTTTTCCATGTAGGTCTCGCCTATTCTACTCTAATAAATCCTCTATTATGTTCTTTCTTTTTTATCTTTTATGTTACTATTTTCTCTTCCAATTACGTTTTTATTGCATTTTTCTTCTCAATCTCGCATATCTTATGTTCTTTTTTTCATCTTCTCTAATCTCTCATCTCATATGTTTTTTTATGTTTTATTATAATGTCTTTGATATTATTTTATACTACTATTTATATTTGTCTTTTATTCCACTTTTGTCTAATCTGGTTTTTTGTATATTGAATGAAACGTTTTTCTCTAAATATGATGATTTTTGATGTTATTTAGTAATGTATGAATGACTAAACACAAAGTTATTTCGTTATTTATAGGAGTATATATGGCTCAATAAAAATATTATAAAAAACCGAACCAACCCAAACCGCATTGATTTGGTTTGGTTTGGTTTGGTTTTATTTCTAAAAGTCAATCAAACCAAATCGAACCGAACCACATGTTTTTTTCTCTTGCGGTTCGGGTGATTTTTATCGCAAAAACTGCCTAAACCGCACCGCGAACACCCCTATATGATTTTGTGAGAAAAATACATTTATCCATCTGCGTCTCATTATCTTTATTCATTCAGTGTGATTGATCTGTTTGATCTAATCAGTCCATTACATACCCACATTCAGGCATTAGTTATTTTTTCCACTTAAACTTTGTTAGGGTTATAAGGACTTTCGTTAGGTGTTTTGGATTTATTATTATTATTATTATTATTATTATTAATAATAATTTATAGCCAAATCATCATTTCATTCATGAATACATCCATAATTGGCGTTTGCTTTGTCTTACATTAAGTTTGGATGCTTAGAATTTAAATTTGCATTTTACACTAAATGTTTAGCTTTGTCTTTGCTTTCTTTTTTTTCAAAATAAATTAAGTGTTATTTAGTTATACCTTGATTTTATTCTTGTTCTAGCAAGAGTTTTTCATATTAGTTGGAAATAATAGCAAATTCACATTTTTATTTAAGTTCACATTTTATTTGTACATTTAAATTCACATTTGCATTTACATTTAAAATTCAAATACATTCAAATCCACATTTTTATTTTACATTTAAATTCATATTTTGCTTTTAATTAACACTTTATTTTACACATATTTTGTTTTTTTACATTTAAAGTTCAAAAATAAATTACATTTTATTCTACCTTTTTTTACATCACTAAAGCAAAATAAGGAAGGCTTAAGCCACATATTTTTTTTTAGAGTAACCAAGTTACACAATAAGGGAATAATGTCAAATGAGTGGGGACCTTCAATTTGCATTTTTTGATGAATTCATTTGCTTCTTGGTTTTTCCTCCACCTCTGATTTCCTTGGAGCAAAGAGTTTTGTCTTGTACGTACCTAGATGCAGAAGCATAGAAGAAAGTTAGCATAGATATAACACATGTCCTAAGTCAAGGTGGAAAGCAACATGCAGGATGCACCAAAACATCAGCATAGCAGATCTTTCAGTAAATTGTTAAAACATCTCTTGGCATAAAAAAAAGTTGAATAATTCCATTACTTTTATGTCATACAACAACATCATAAACCCTAAAAATTTCACAATATAAAGAGGGAGCAACCCCTAATAAGAACAGAGATCAAAATTTGATGAACACAAAAACCTAGCATTCATCAAAAGAATTCAAAAAAAACTTAATGGCTAAACTCAAAAAAATAAGCAAGGAATATACGCAAATAGAAGGAAAAACCCAGATTTTTTTTGCAGCAAGGAAGAGAAAGAGCATAACAAATTACCTGAACATTCAAACAGATCTTTTGGGGTAGATTGTTGTAGGGGTGTTCAAAACCAAACCAACCCAATAGAAAACCACAAACCAAACCAAACCAAACCAAAACCGCATTTGGTTTGGATGTGTTTGGGTCATTCTCTAACAAAACCGCACGGTTTGGTTTGGTTTGCGGTTTGTATTTTTCAAACCGAACTAAACTAAACCAAACCAAACCGCATTATGTTACAACTCAAAATTCAATTATCCCACATCCAATCCAAAACTCAAACTTAGTATGTCTTAACCTTACAATTAAAAATGATTTTCTCTTACTCACACTTAGAGTTTCAATTTCAACCTTCTTAAATCTCTCCTAGTAGTATCGCACATTCTTCTCATCTTATTTACCGTGTATGTTTCACCTTTTCTACTATAATATTTCCTCTCTTATGTTCTTTTTTTTTTATCTTTTATGTTACTATTTTCTCTTCCAATTACATTTTTATCGCACATTTTTTCTCAATCCCGCATCTCTTATGTTCTTTTTTTCATCTTCTCTAATCTCTCCTCTCATATGTTTTTTTATGTTTTATTATAATGTATTTGATATTATTTTATTTTACTATTATATATATGTTTTTTATTCTATTTTTGTCTAATCTAATTTTGTGTATATTGAATGCGTAGTTTTTGTCTACATATGATAAGTTTTGATGTTATTTAGTAATGTATGAATGACTAAATACAAAGTTATGTTGTTCTCTAAAGGTGTATGTATGACTCAGTAAAAATATTATAAAAAACCGAATCAATCGAACCAATCTAAATCACATTGGTTTGATTTGGTTTTATTTCTAAAAGTCAACCGAATCAAACCGAACCGCATGCTTTTTTCTCTTGCGGTTCGGATGATTTTTATCGTCAAAACCGCCCAAACCGCACCGCGAACACCCCTAGATTGCTGAACTCGTTAGCCCTCCTTTCCACTTACATTTTTTCCTTGCATTTGTATTAAAAAAAACATGAATGAATCGCCATGGATGTTGGAGGGTAGGGTGACGACCTTATTAGAGTTGTATTTTTCTTTTTTGCTCGCCTGCTACGCTTACTTCCCCCATTTTCTCGATTTACTTGTTGTGGTGATCGATTTGCTTCTGTTTTTTTGCATCATATGTTCCACCTTACTAAAGTTTCAATTTTTGCAAATTGCTTTTTTTTTATTTATGTTTAGTTCAAAACGAAGAGGTTTTTTATGTTGAGAGTAAAAACATGCGGTTAGATTTTTCAGAGCATGTATTTCTGTTTCTTTGTTTTTATTTCTAAAACTATGTTTATCTTGAGGAAGATGAAGGAGATAATTATCAGAAGTGAGATAGTGAGAGGGTGGAGGACAATAGAAAAGAGAGAGATCTGTTTTTTCTCTCTCCATTTGACCGTGTCTTATTCGCTTTCCCTTTTTTAGATTTTGTTTTGTTTAATAGCAATAATGACATGTTTATCACATTTTATTTTTCTCTTTTAATATCATTAAAATTATCATTTATAATATATTTTGAATAGCTCCATGTAGTTATTGATGGAAATATTGAACGTCACTTTCATGTAGTTCTCTTATGCACTAGTTGTTGACACTATTAATATAGAGCATTCATTATTTTGATCAATACATGTGTACCAGAAAAGAGGAAGGGAGCGGTTATGTAACAAATTAGGGTTCCCAAGTGTGATAAGCAAACCAAACCTGGTCGGTTAAGGCCCAGTCTGAACCTCCTGACCCACGTTCAACCTCCCCCAATAGGATTTTACTTTTTTTCTTGACCCATTTGATATTGTTTCATCTTCTTTATTTTCTTTTATTGTTTTTTTAAAAATTAATTATTAAAATAAAAAAGTTAAGTTTAGCATTTATTTTATTTTATTAATTTTAAATTATGTCACAAAAATAAAATAAAAAGTAATGTAATTTATTTTCTTTTATTATTTTTTATCATGTTATAAAAATAAAAATAAAAAGTAATGTAATTTATTTTCTTTTATTGTTTTTGATTATGTTATAAAAATAAAAATAAAAGTTATTTAATTTATTTTATTTTATTATTTTAGATTATGTTATAAAAATAAAATAAAAATTTATTTCATTTATTTTCTTTTAATTCTAGATCATGTCATAAAATATTTAAAAAAAGAGTTTACCATTTATTTTATGAGATTAATTGTTATACATTGTCAGTGAAAAAAACTTTACACTGTCAATACATCACAATCATCTGTTAGTGTTATTTTAAATGTTACTATAATAAAAGTCAAACTCTTCTAACAAATCAATGGTTGTAATTAATTGATAGTGTAAAATATCTTTATATTGTCAGCGCAATTCAATTAAATCCTTATTTTATTTTAATTTTAGATCGTTTCATAAAATATTCCAAAAAAGAGTTTACCATTTATTTCATTTTAATTTTAGATCGTGTCATAAAATATTCCAAAAAGAGTTTATCATTTATTTCATTTTAACTTTAGATTGTGTTATAAAATATTCCAAAAAAGAGTTTACCATTTATTTCATTTTAATTTTAGATTATGTCATAAATAAATTTCATAAAATAAGTTTATCATTTATTTTATTTTAATTTTAGATTATGTCATAAATAAATTTCAAACAAATAAGTTTAGCATTTATTTTATTTTAATTTTAGATTATGCAATAAAAAAATTCCAAAAATTAGTTTACCATTTATTTTATTTTAATTTTAGATTGTGTTATAATTTTTTTTTTAAAAAGGTTAATTTAGTTATTTTCATTACTAGTTTTAGATCATGTTATAAAAATAATTGAAAAAAAGGTTAATTTTGTTATTTTCATTATTATTTTAAATTATGTTATAAAAATATAAAAAGAGTTAATTTATTTATATTTATTATTATTTTTAGATTATGTTAGGAAAAATAAAAAAGAGTTATGTTAAATTTATTTTCTTTTGTTATTATTTTAGTTAGATTTTAAAGAGAATAAAAAAAGTATTTAATTGTTTTATTATCATACCTCTTTTAAAATAAATAATATGCATATGTCTAATGTTAAGTTGATCTTATTTTCTCACTTTATTTTACAAGACATAAAAAGAATATAATTGTATTTTTCTCCAACTTAATTTCTTGCTATTTTATCTAAATATTTGAATAACTATAGAATTATTATTTTTAAATAATATCGTTTTATTTGTAGTTTTATTTATTATTGTTAGAATATTATGAATAAATAATTAAATAAATATCTAGTAATGATGTTGATTAATTAGTAGAATAAAATATTTATGAACAATTTCTTAGATTTTGGTTCTACCCCAAGTTATATCTTTTAATCTGATTAATTTATTTCCTTATCCCGATTCAAACGCTTTATTATTTAAGTTAAAATATTAAAATCCTTTTTTCAAATAACTCAAAAGAAGAGGACCATTGGAATCTAGCATTCCGGTGGGAACCCTCGAATAATTGATTCTGAGCCTCGCGTTTTGGGTTAACCGTTCATTCTTTTCTTTTGTCCCTAAAACACTTTAATTAACTTGGACAAAATAAGGGTCGTTGGGATCAAGCATTCTGGCGCATCCCTTTGAACAATTGATTTTTATCAAGCGTTCGTTGTCCATCAAACAATTTTCTCAATTAACTCGATTGAAAAAGGACCATTGGAATCTAGCATTTTGGTGGAATCTTGAATGATTGATCCCGAGGCTTATGTCTCGTTCTAATCAAATGTTCGTCATTCACCTATAAAAGATATTCAACCAACCAAACTATTTTTTTACTGTCGTGCGATCTCAAAACCTTTTCATAAATAAAAGACATCTTGTCTTAAGATGATACAAAACAATGCTTCACCCACAATTGCTGAGTTGAGGTAAGTGACGTTTTTCCGAATGTTGATTTGTAAATCCATTCAATGTGATGTAAATATCCGCTTCTCGCCTGTGTTGGGTAAAACAATGTTCTCGTTGATTAATACAAAATAGCTTTCGCTAAAATCGACCAACAAACAAATATTTTCTACCCAGAACTACGTAAGCCTTGAATTCTCCACTGCACCCGGAGATACGTAGGAGCAGGATTGCAAAATCTTGTCAGGCCCATTAATAAAAATTTAGGTTTAGTTCCTTTTCCGCCCCCTAATAATAAAAATCTTTTTAGGTCCTTTATCATAAAATTCAAAAACATTTCTCTTCTCTCTCTTTCCTATCCCAAATAAGTAGAAGATTAGAAACTAACAACACGCTAACATTGATCGAAACTAACTAAATGGTTCCCGTTGAGTACAACGGACATGAGGGGTGTTAATACCTTTCCCTTGCGTAAACGACTCCCGAACCCAGATATTGGTTGTGATGACCCTATCTTATCCTTTTTTTAGGGGTTTTATCGATATTTTCCCTTTCCCTCTTTGGGAATAAATAAAGTTCGGTCGCGACTCTGTTCAGTCCATCCCACAAGCGTGCGACTGCGCTTCGCTAGGTCGTGTTCTCATTTTTCGAGGTGCGACACCATCTATTTTTGAAAGTTCAAGTTCTTACAACAAAATTCTTGCACCTTCAACTTTAATTTGATTCAGATCTTGATAACGAGAGATTTGTAATTGATTGGAGGGGGCACGCTCTTGAAACTAACTGTTCTTGAAGATTCGATTGAGATTTCCAGGTTTGGAAAGATTGAGGTGATTGTCAATGGTGCTGACAATTTCCATTAAAAATAAGTAGATTATTCTCTCCATATTGCCTTGGTAGTGATTGTATGAAAGACTACGGACAAAACGGAGTTCTTCTGAAATCTTCAGACAATTCATCGCTCAAGGAATCGGTAGGATCAAGGGGTTGATTGCTACATAGTAGGACTTGAAAAATATTGGTGATATTGAAAGATTCAAAAAGCATTAATCGAGTAAATATTACACAAAAGAATTTGGCATTACGTTGTATACAAGTAAAGATTCAGATATGAGATTTAATTATTCTCAACATTAGTCTGGATTGGTGATTGTATGAACTCTTGCAAATATTTTTCAAATAAAAAGGAACAATGCAGGTTCCAATGGGAAATCATTAAAGATTGCAAGTAGAAAAGCGATGACGAACGCCGAAGCACTATAAATCTCGGTGTCATCTCTCTCTCTCTCTTTCTCTCTCTCTCTCTCTCTCTCTCTCTCTCTCTCTCTCTCCCTCTCTCACACACACACACACACACACACACACACACACACACACACATACACACACACACACACAAATTTTCTCTTCCATTTAATTTTCATAGTATTTGTATGCTTAGGTATTTCAATTCTAGCGTAGTTTATCGTTTATTTAATTGGTAGCATTTTATCATGTAAGCGTAGGTTTTGTTAGAATTGGATACCTTATCAAGCTGAATTGTTGATTAAATTCAGAGAAACAATTGAGATTATAATTCACTATATTGAATCGTTGTATAAACACACGTCGTGGATTATACAATTGAATAAATTAAATACCTTATGTATCATCATATTCATCTTTAGTGTTCATAAATCAACTTAGTGTTAACATGACCATATTTCAAAAAGTATATTTTTCATATTTTCGCATCAAACCTTCTGCACGCATCTTTTGAAAACTCTATGATAAACTTTTAAAAGTGTTTTTTTTAAACAAGGGTTTATTCACCCCCTTTAGACTGTTTTTCTACTTTCATATTCACACCTAACAATTGGCATCAAGAGTTGGTATTTCGAATGTGTCTAATCGATATCCAAAAGTCGTGAGTATATCAGACGATGACGATCCTAAGGGAGCGTATAATAGAGCACATGTTTTTAAAGGCAAAAATTATACTTATTGGAAAGCGAACATGTATCTACACTTGTTATCACTTGGCAAAAACCTGGTGTGCCATCACTGAAGGACTATTTATCCCTACGAGTTATGTTGTTACACATCCTAAGGGTTACACGAATGATGAGATAAAAAAGGCTTCATATGATTTGAAAGCGAGGAACATACTTATTTTTGCTTTAAGCGCTAAAGTATTCTACTCAATTTCATATCATACAAGTGTTAAAGGTATGTGTTATGCTCTCCAAACTCTCTATGAGGGAACAAGTGACGTCAAGGATTTTAAAATCAATATGTTTATAAAGGAGTTTGAACTATTTTGTATGGAACCCGGAGAATCAGTGGATTACATGCAAACTATGTTCCCCTAATTTAATCAACGAACTAAGCAACTTGGGTAAAACTTTTTATAACAAAGATTATGCTAAAAAAATATTGAGATCTATGTACAAGAAGTGGCGACCAAAGGTCATCGCTATAAAAGAATCAAATGATCTTAGTACTTTGGATATTATAAAATTGTTTGGCAAATTAGTCGTGCATGAGAATGAATTGAAATGACTCGTCGATAGCTAAGTAAAGTCGAAAAGGAAAGAGAACGAGAAAGAACAGAAATGAGATTTTCTTTGAAAGCTTCGTCATCTAAAGGGAATAACTTAAAGAAAGAAGAACCCTGACGAAGAAGCTTCTAAAAAGGAAGAGATGAGTTTATTCTTCAAACGCTGCAATAAATATTTAAAGATAAACAAGCTCAAGCATTCCTAAAAAGGACTAGAAAATTTCAAAAATACTCACCCACACCAAATAAAGAACACGAGAAAACCGGTGATGATATTATGTGTTACGAGTGTGGAAATTGGGACATTATAAAACCACTTGTTCAGGTCTCACCAAACATCATAAAAGTAAAGGCAACGAATTTTACCAGACGAAAGGGAAATTCTCCAAAGGTCCTAGAGCCTACACCACATGTGAAGAAGAGGATGAAAGCTTCTCCTCTGATTCTTGCTCGAGTTCAGATGATGAGTGTACCAACTTTTGCTTGATGACACATAAGAAATGTGAAACTTCAAAGGTATATAATTCTGATTCTGATAATGAATTGTCAAAAGCATACAAATGAAATGTATGCGAATTCTATAAAAGCGTTCAAGAAAATTTCTCTCCAAAAAGAAAAGATTTTAAAACTTGAAGAGGAGATAAATCATATTAATTGTGCTCTAGAATCTCTTAAGAAAGCACATACATCTCAAATGGATGAACATTGTATTGTTTCAGATACTTTAGTTGAAAAGATGGAAATAGTGGAATATGTTGAGTATCCAATTTTAAAACATGGAATTAAAACTATTAAAGGAAAACTAGCACATGCTACTTCACTGTCTTGTACTTGTCCTAGCTCAAGTAATTGGAAGATACTTAGAAGGTTACATTTAATCAAGGAATATCCATTATTCCTTCTCATGATTAAACCATCACGGATCCCATCGGCCGCTAAAGTAGTGTCATCCGTGAACTTTACTTTGTTCTTCATGGCACAATTGATTTAAATAAACCAGTCCTTCCTCACCATCATATGAGTTGAATAACCCGAGTCTAAATACCATTCCTTTCTGCATTGAACTCCTTTCATACTCATCATAGCGTTTTCCTCCGCATGTAACCAGTTAACCGTATCATTCAATTGGTCACAACTCAATTTTGCAGAATTCCTTGAATTACTGTTGATGTTGTCCTGCAACTTGCGTTAGCATTCTTCTTCCTTGATCATGACCAAAAGTGTATTCTCTTCATCAAACTTTTGTCTTGCAACCTTGGCTTTATCCCCTTGAGATTACTTCTTATTCGCATTGCACTCTCTTGCAAAATGACCAAATCTTTTACACTTATGACACTTCTTCTTTCTCTTGTCTAACCTCTTCTTTTCACCTCTAAAGTTTCTTTGACCACCATTTTTGTTGTAGTTGCTCTCCCCCATTTGAAAAGTCAATTTCCTTTAATTTTAAGGCTTTCTTTCACCAAAAATCTAAAAATTCCCTTTACTCTTCATGATCCATTTTCCTTTTGATATCTATCCTTCTCGTTAAAGCGGGCTTGCAAAGCAGTCTCCACCTTTTCCATATTGAAATCTCTCTCATCCATCATTTGCTCATGAGCCTCAAGAGAGCTTTACATCTCCTATTTTCTCATTGTCACAAGATCCTTCGATTCCTCAATCTCCATAACTACATTGTCAAATATTGGTGTTAAAGAACACAAAATTTTTGAGACAACATACTGCTCCGTAATAGTTTCTTCGCATGCGCACCAACCGAGTGATTCTCGTTGTGAAATCGTCGATTGTCTCCTTTTCTTCCATTTGAATCAATTCGAGTTGACGCTTGTGAGTTTGTAACCTCATCACCTTTGTCTTATCAACCCATGTATAAGTCTTCTCTAAGATCTCCCCCGCTTGCTTTGACGATTCACAATCACAACCTTTTTCAAAGTTGTCACCATCAACACATTGATGGATCAAGAACAACGCTTTGAAATCTTTTTTCTTCTATTCCTTATGCACTTTTGTTGTACGTCCGTTGTATCTGAGACAAAAGGAGTAACCCCGTTCTTGATCACTTCAAGAATATCTTGGTGACCGAATAACACCTTCATTCGTTTGACAATTTATTATAATTCTTCGCATCAAGTATGAGTAGGTTTTCAGGGACTATTTCATTTGAAACCAAATTCATGTTGCACACCAGGTGTTTGTGGACCAGAACTAGGCTCTTGATGCCAAAAGTTGGAACTTTGAACCTCAATTGGAAGATAATTAGAAGGTTACATTTAATCAAGGAATATCCATTATTCGTTCTCATGATTAAACCATCACGGATCCCATCGGCCGCTAAAGTAGTGTCATCCGTGAACTTTACTTTGTTCTTCATGGCACAATTGATTTAAATAAACCAGTCCTTCCTCACCATCATATGAGTTGAATAACCTGAGTCTAAATACCATTCCTTTCTGCATTGAACTCCTTTCATACTTATCATAGCGTTTTCCTCCGCATGTAACCAGTTAACCGTATCATTCAATTGGTCACAACTCAATTTTGCAGAATTCCTTGAATTACTGTTGATGTTGTCCTGCAACTTGCGTTAGCATTCTTCTTCCTTGATCATGACCAAAAGTGTATTTTCTTCATCAAACTTTTGTCTTGCAACCTTGGCTTCATCCCCTTGAGGTTACTTCTTATTCGCATTGCACTCTCTTGCAAAATGACCAAATCTTTTACACTTATGACACTTCTTCTTTCTCTTGTCTAACCTCTTCTTTTCACCTCTAAAGTTTCTTTGACCACCATTTTTGTTGTAGTTGCTCTCCCCCATTTGAAAAGTCAATTTCCTTTAATTTTAAGGCTTTCTTTCACCAAAAATCTAAAAATTCCCTTTACTCTTCATGATCCATTTTCCTTTTGATATCTATCCTTCTCGTTAAAGCGGGCTTGCAAAGCAGTCTCCACCTTTTCCATATTGAAATCTCTCTCATCCATCATTTGCTCATGAGCCTCAAGAGAGCTTTACATCTCCTATTTTCTCATTGTCACAAGATCCTTCGATTCCTCAATCTCCATAACTACATTGTCAAATATTGGTGTTAAAGAACACAAAATTTTTGAGACAACATACTGCTCCGTAATAGTTTCTTCGCATGCGCACCAACCGAGTGATTCTCGTTGTGAAATCGTCGATTGTCTCCTTTTCTTCCATTTGAATCAATTCGAGTTGACGCTTGTGAGTTTGTAACCTCATCACCTTTGTCTTATCAACCCATGTATAAGTCTTCTCTAAGATCTCCCCCGCTTGCTTTGACGATTCACAATCACAACCTTTTTCAAAGTTGTCACCATCAACACATTGATGGATCAAGAACAACGCTTTGAAATCTTTTTTCTTCTATTCCTTATGCACTTTTGTTGTACGTCCGTTGTATCTGAGACAAAAGGAGTAACCCCGTTCTTGATCACTTCAAGAACATCTTGGTGACCGAATAACACCTTCATTCGTTTGACAATTTATTATAATTCTTCGCATCAAGTATGAGTAGGTTTTCAGGGACTATTTCATTTGAAACCGAATTCATGTTGCACACCAGGTGTTTGTGGACCAGAACTAGGCTCTTGATGCCAAAAGTTGGAACTTTGAACCTCAATTGGAAGATACTTAGAAGGTTACATTTAATCAAGGAATATCCATTATTCCTTCTCATGATTAAACCATCACGGATCCCATCGGCCGCTAAAGTAGTGTCATCCGTGAACTTTACTTTGTTCTTCATGGCACAATTGATTTAAATAAACCAGTCCTTCCTCACCATCATATGAGTTGAATAACCTGAGTCTAAATACCATTCCTTTCTGCATTGAACTCCTTTCATACTTATCATAGCATTTTACTCCGCATGTAACCAGTTAACCGTATCATTCAATTGGTCACAACTCAATTTTGCAGAATTCCTTGAATTACTGTTGATGTTGTCCTACAACTTGCGTTAGCATTCTTCTTCCTTGATCATGACCAAAAGTGTATTTTCTTCATCAAACTTTTGTCTGGCAACCTTGGCTTCATCCCCTTGAGATTACTTCTTATTCGCATTGCACTCTCTTGCAAAATGACCAAATCTTTTACACTTATGACACTTCTTCTTTCTCTTGTCTAACCTCTTCTTTTCACCTCTAAAGTTTCTTTGACCACCATTTTTGTTGTAGTTTCTCTCCCCCATTTGAAAAGTCAATTTCCTTTAATTTTAAGGCTTTCTTTCACCAAAAATCTAAAAATTCCCTTTACTCTTCATGATCCATTTTCCTTTTGATATCTATCCTTCTCGTTAAAGCGGGCTTGCAAAGCAGTCTCCACCTTTTCCATATTGAAATCTCTCTCATCCATCATTTGCTCATGAGCCTCAAGAGAGCTTTACATCTCCTATTTTCTCATTGTCACAAGATCCTTCGATTCCTCAATCTCCATAACTACATTGTCAAATATTGGTGTTAAAGAACACAAAATTTTTGAGACAACATACTGCTCCGTAATAGTTTCTTCGCATGCGCACCAACCGAGTGATTCTCGTTGTGAAATCGTCGATTGTCTCCTTTTCTTCCATTTGAATCAATTCGAGTTGACGCTTGTGAGTTTGTAACCTCATCACCTTTGTCTTATCAACCCATGTATAAGTCTTCTCTAAGATCACCCCCGCTTGCTTTGACGATTCACAATCACAACCTTTTTCAAAGTTGTCACCATCAACATATTGATGGATCAAGAACAACGCTTTGAAATCTTTTTTCTTCTATTCCTTATGCACTTTTGTTGTACGTCCGTTGTATCTGAGACAAAAGGAGTAACCCCGTTCTTGATCACTTCAAGAACATCTTGGTGACCGAATAACACCTTCATTCGTTTGACAATTTATTATAATTCTTCGCATCAAGTATGAGTAGGTTTTCAGGGACTATTTCATTTGAAACCGAATTCATGTTGCACACCAGGTGTTTGTGGACCAGAACTAGGCTCTTGATGCCAAAAGTTGGAACTTTGAACCTCAATTGGAAGATACTTAGAAGGTTACATTTAATCAAGGAATATCCATTATTCCTTCTCATGATTAAACCATCACGGATCCCATCGGCCACTAAAGTAGTGTCATCCGTGAACTTTACTTTGTTCTTCATGGCACAATTGATTTAAATAAACCAGTCCTTCCTCACCATCATATGAGTTGAATAACCCGAGTCTAAATACCATTCCTTTCTGCATTGAACTCCTTTCATACTTATCATAGCGTTTTCCTCCGCATGTAACCAGTTAACCGTATCATTCAATTGGTCACAACTCAATTTTTCAGAATTCCTTGAATTACTGTTGATGTTGTCCTGCAACTTGCGTTAGCATTCTTCTTCCTTGATCATGACCAAAAGTGTATTCTCTTCATCAAACTTTTGTCTTGCAACCTTGGCTTCATCCCCTTGAGATTACTTCTTATTCGCATTGCACTCTCTTGCAAAATGACCAAATCTTTTACACTTATGACACTTCTTCTTTCTCTTGTCTAACCTCTTCTTTTCACCTCTAAAGTTTCTTTGACCACCATTTTTGTTGTAGCTGCTCTCCCCCATTTGAAAAGTCAATTTCCTTTAATTTTAAGGCTTTCTTTCACCAAAAATCTAAAAATTCCCTTTACTCTTCATGATCCATTTTCCTTTTGATATCTATCCTTCTCGTTAAAGCGGGCTTGCAAACCAGTCTCCACCTTTTCCATATTGAAATCTCTCTCATCCATCATTTGCTCATGAGCCTCAAGAGAGCTTTACATCTCCTATTTTCTCATTGTCACAAGATCCTTCGATTCCTCAATCTCCATAACTACATTGTCAAATATTGGTGTTAAAGAACACAAAATTTTTGAGACAACATACTGCTCCGTAATAGTTTCTTCGCATGCGCACCAACCGAGTGATTCTCGTTGTGAAATCGTCGATTGTCTCCTCTTCTTCCATTTGAATCAATTTGAGTTGACGCTTGTGAGTTTGTAACCTCATCACCTTTGTCTTATCAACCCATGTATAAGTCTTCTCTAAGATCTCCCCCGCTTGCTTTGACGATTCACAATCACAACCTTTTTCAAAGTTGTCACCATCAACACATTGATGGATCAAGAACAACGCTTTGAAATCTTTTTTCTTCTATTCCTTATGCACTTTTGTTGTACGTCCGTTGTATCTGAGACAAAAGGAGTAACCCCGTTCTTGATCACTTCAAGAACATCTTGGTGACCGAATAACACCTTCATTCGTTTGACAATTTATTATAATTCTTCGCATCAAGTATGAGTAGGTTTTCAGGGACTATTTCATTTGAAACCGAATTCATGTTGCACACCAGGTGTTTGTGGACCAGAACTAGGCTCTTGATGCCAAAAGTTGGAACTTTGAACCTCAATTGGAAGATACTTAGAAGGTTACATTTAATCAAGGAATATCCATTATTCCTTCTCATGATTAAACCATCACGGATCCCATCGGCCGCTAAAGTAGTGTCATCCGTGAACTTTACTTTGTTCTTCATGGCACAATTGATTTAAATAAACCAATCCTTCCTCACCATCATATGAGTTGAATAACCTGAGTCTAAATACCATTCCTTTCTGCATTGAACTCCTTTCATACTTATCATAGCGTTTTCCTCCGCATGTAACCAGTTAACCGTATCATTCAATTGGTCACAACTCAATTTTGCAGAATTCCTTGAATTACTGTTGATGTTGTCCTGCAACTTGCGTTAGCATTCTTCTTCCTTGATCATGACCAAAAGTGTATTCTCTTCATCAAACTTTTGTCTTGCAACCTTGGCTTCATCCCCTTGAGATTACTTCTTATTCGCATTGCACTCTCTTGCAAAATGACCAAATCTTTTACACTTATGACACTTCTTCTTTCTCTTGTCTAACCTCTTCTTTTCACCTCTAAAGTTTCTTTGACCACCATTTTTGTTGTAGTTTCTCTCCCCCATTTGAAAAGTCAATTTCCTTTAATTTTAAGGCTTTCTTTCACCAAAAATCTAAAAATTCCCTTTACTCTTCATGATCCATTTTCCTTTTGATATCTATACTTCTCGTTAAAGCGGGCTTGCAAAGCAGTCTCCACCTTTTCCATATTGAAATCTCTCTCATCCATCATTTGCTCATGAGCCTCAAGAGAGCTTTACATCTCCTATTTTCTCATTGTCACAAGATCCTTCGATTCCTCAATCTCCATAACTACATTGTCAAATATTGGTGTTAAAGAACACAAAATTTTTGAGACAACATACTGCTCTGTAATAGTTTCTTCGCATGCGCACCAACCGAGTGATTCTCGTTGTGAAATCGTCGATTGTCTCCTTTTCTTCCATTTGAATCAATTCGAGTTGACGCTTGTGAGTTTGTAACCTCATCACCTTTGTCTTATCAGCCCATGTATAAGTCTTCTCTAAGATCTCCCCCGCTTGCTTTGACGATTCACAATCACAACCTTTTTCAAAGTTGTCACCATCAACACATTGATGGATCAAGAACAACGCTTTGAAATCTTTTTTCATCTATTCCTTATGCACTTTTGTTGTACGTCCGTTGTATCTGAGACAAAAGGAGTAACCCCGTTCTTGATCACTTCAAGAACATATTGGTGACCGAATAACACCTTCATTTGTTTGACAATTTATTATAATTCTTCGCATCAAGTATGAGTTAGTTTTCAGGGACTATTTCATTTGAAACCGAATTCATGTTGCACACCAGGTGTTTGTGGACCAGAACTAGGCTCTTGATGCCAAATGTTGGAACTTTGAACCTCAAGTAATTGGAAGATACTTAGAAGGTTACATTTAATCAAGGAATATCCATTATTCCTTCTCATGATTAAACCATCACGGATCCCATCGGCCGCTAAAGTAGTGTCATCCGTGAACTTTACTTTGTTCTTCATGGCACAATTGATTTAAATAAACCAGTCCTTCCTCACCATCATATGAGTTGAATAACCCGAGTCTAAATACCATTCCTTTCTGCATTGAACTCCTTTCATACTCATCATAGCGTTTTCCTCCGCATGTAACCAGTTAACCGTATCATTCAATTGGTCACAACTCAATTTTCAGAATTCCTTGAATTACTGTTGATGTTGTCCTGCAACTTGCGTTAGCATTCTTCTTCCTTGATCATGACCAAAAGTGTATTCTCTTCATCAAACTTTTGTCTTGCAACCTTGGCTTCATCCCCTTGAGATTACTTCTTATTCGCATTGCACTCTCTTGCAAAATGACCAAATCTTTTACACTTATGACACTTCTTCTTTCTCTTGTCTAACCTCTTCTTTTCACCTCTAAAGTTTCTTTGACCACCATTTTTGTTGTAGCTGCTCTCCCCCATTTGAAAAGTCAATTTCCTTTAATTTTAAGGCTTTCTTTCACCAAAAATCTAAAAATTCCCTTTACTCTTCATGATCCATTTTCCTTTTGATATCTATCCTTCTCGTTAAAGCGGGCTTGCAAAGCAGTCTCCACCTTTTCCATATTGAAATCTCTCTCATCCATCATTTGCTCATGAGCCTCAAGAGAGCTTTACATCTCCTATTTTCTCATTGTCACAAGATCCTTCGATTCCTCAATCTCCATAACTACATTGTCAAATATTGGTGTTAAAGAACACAAAATTTTTGAGACAACATACTGCCCTGTAATAGTTTCTTCGCATGCGCACCAACCGAGTGATTCTCGTTGTGAAATCGTCGATTGTCTCCTTTTCTTCCATTTGAATCAATTCGAGTTGACGCTTGTGAGTTTGTAACCTCATCACCTTTGTCTTATCAGCCCATGTATAAGTCTTCTCTAAGATCTCCCCCGCTTGCTTTGACGATTCACAATCACAACCTTTTTCAAAGTTGTCACCATCAACACATTGATGGATCAAGAACAACGCTTTGAAATCTTTTTTCATCTATTCCTTATGCACTTTTGTTGTACGTCCGTTGTATCTGAGACAAAAGGAGTAACCCCGTTCTTGATCACTTCAAGAACATATTGGTGACCGAATAACACCTTCATTCGTTTGACAATTTATTATAATTCTTCGCATCAAGTATGAGTAGGTTTTCAGGGACTATTTCATTTGAAACCGAATTCATGTTGCACACCAGGTGTTTGTGGACCAGAACTAGGCTCTTGATGCCAAATGTTGGAACTTTGAACCTCAAGTAATTGGAAGATACTTAGAAGGTTACATTTAATCAAGGAATATCCATTATTCCTTCTCATGATTAAACCATCACGGATCCCATCGGCCGCTAAAGTAGTGTCATCCGTGAACTTTACTTTGTTCTTCATGGCACAATTGATTTAAATAAACCAGTCCTTCCTCACCATCATATGAGTTGAATAACCCGAGTCTAAATACCATTCCTTTCTGCATTGAACTCCTTTCATACTCATCATAGCGTTTTCCTCCGCATGTAACCAGTTAACCGTATCATTCAATTGGTCACAACTCAATTTTGCAGAATTCCTTGAATTACTGTTGATGTTGTCCTGCAACTTGCGTTAGCATTCTTCTTCCTTGATCATGACCAAAAGTGTATTCTCTTCATCAAACTTTTGTCTTGCAACCTTGGCTTCATCCCCTTGAGATTACTTCTTATTCGCATTGCACTCTCTTGCAAAATGACCAAATCTTTTACACTTATGACACTTCTTCTTTCTCTTGTCTAACCTCTTCTTTTCACCTCTAAAGTTTCTTTGACCACCATTTTTGTTGTAGCTGCTCTCCCCCATTTGAAAAGTCAATTTCCTTTAATTTTAAGGCTTTCTTTCACCAAAAATCTAAAAATTCCCTTTACTCTTCATGATCCATTTTCCTTTTGATATCTATCCTTCTCGTTAAAGCGGGCTTGAAAAGCAGTCTCCACCTTTTCCATATTGAAATCTCTCTCATCCATCATTTGCTCATGAGCCTCAAGAGAGCTTTACATCTCCTATTTTCTCATTGTCACAAGATCCTTCGATTCCTCAATCTCCATAACTACATTGTCAAATATTGGTGTTAAAGAACACAAAATTTTTGAGACAACATACTGCCCGTAATAGTTTCTTCGCATGCGCACCAACCGAGTGATTCTCGTTGTGAAATCGTCGATTGTCTCCTTTTCTTCCATTTGAATCAATTCGAGTTGACGCTTGTGAGTTTGTAACCTCATCACCTTTGTCTTATCAACCCATGTATAAGTCTTCTCTAAGATCTCCTCCGCTTGCTTTGACGATTCACAATCACAACCTTTTTCAAAGTTGTCACCATCAACACATTGATGGATCAAGAACAACGCTTTGAAATCTTTTTTCTTCTATTCCTTATGCACTTTTGTTGTACGTCCGTTGTATCTGAGACAAAAGGAGTAACCCCGTTCTTGATCACTTCAAGAACATATTGGTGACCGAATAACACCTTCATTCGTTTGACAATTTATTATAATTCTTCGCATCAAGTATGAGTAGGTTTTCAGGGACTATTTCATTTGAAACCGAATTCATGTTGCACACCAGGTGTTTGTGGACCAGAACTAGGCTCTTGATGCCAAATGTTGGAACTTTGAACCTCAAGTAATTGGAAGATACTTAGAAGGTTACATTTAATCAAGGAATATCCATTATTCCTTCTCATGATTAAACCATCACGGATCCCATCGGCCGCTAAAGTAGTGTCATCCGTGAACTTTACTTTGTTCTTCATGGCACAATTGATTTAAATAAACCAGTCCTTCCTCACCATCATATGAGTTGAATAACCCGAGTCTAAATACCATTCCTTTCTGCATTGAACTCCTTTCATACTCATCATAGCGTTTTCCTCCGCATGTAACCAGTTAACCGTATCATTCAATTGGTCACAACTCAATTTTGCAGAATTCCTTGAATTACTGTTGATGTTGTCCTGCAACTTGCGTTAGCATTCTTCTTCCTTGATCATGACCAAAAGTGTATTCTCTTCATCAAACTTTTGTCTTGCAACCTTGGCTTCATCCCCTTGAGATTACTTCTTATTCGCATTGCACTCTCTTGCAAAATGACCAAATCTTTTACACTTATGACACTTCTTCTTTCTCTTGTCTAACCTCTTCTTTTCACCTCTAAAGTTTCTTTGACCACCATTTTTGTTGTAGCTGCTCTCCCCCATTTGAAAAGTCAATTTCCTTTAATTTTAAGGCTTTCTTTCACCAAAAATCTAAAAATTCCCTTTACTCTTCATGATCCATTTTCCTTTTGATATCTATCCTTCTCGTTAAAGCGGGCTTGAAAAGCAGTCTCCACCTTTTCCATATTGAAATCTCTCTCATCCATCATTTGCTCATGAGCCTCAAGAGAGCTTTACATCTCCTATTTTCTCATTGTCACAAGATCCTTCGATTCCTCAATCTCCATAACTACATTGTCAAATATTGGTGTTAAAGAACACAAAATTTTTGAGACAACATACTGCTCCGTAATAGTTTCTTCGCATGCGCACCAACCGAGTGATTCTCGTTGTGAAATCGTCGATTGTCTCCTCTTCTTCCATTTGAATCAATTCGAGTTGACGCTTGTGAGTTTGTAACCTCATCACCTTTGTCTTATCAACCCATGTATAAGTCTTCTCTAAGATCTCCCCCGCTTGCTTTGACGATTCACAATCACAACCTTTTTCAAAGTTGTCACCATCAACACATTGATGGATCAAGAACAACGCTTTGAAATCTTTTTTCTTCTATTCCTTATGCACTTTTGTTGTACGTCCGTTGTATCTGAGACAAAAGGAGTAACCCCGTTCTTGATCACTTCAAGAACATCTTGGTGACCGAATAACACCTTCATTCGTTTGACAATTTATTATAATTCTTCGCATCAAGTATGAGTAGGTTTTCAGGGACTATTTCATTTGAAACCGAATTCATGTTGCACACCAGGTGTTTGTGGACCAGAACTAGGCTCTTGATGCCAAATGTTGGAACTTTGAACCTCAAGTAATTGGAAGATACTTAGAAGGTTACATTTAATCAAGGAATATCCATTATTCCTTCTCATGATTAAACCATCACGGATCCCATCGGCCGCTAAAGTAGTGTCATCCGTGAACTTTACTTTGTTCTTCATGGCACAATTGATTTAAATAAACCAGTCCTTCCTCACCATCATATGAGTTGAATAACCCGAGTCTAAATACCATTCCTTTCTGCATTGAACTCCTTTCATACTCATCATAGCGTTTTCCTCCGCATGTAACCAGTTAACCGTATCATTCAATTGGTCACAACTCAATTTTGCAGAATTCCTTGAATTACTGTTGATGTTGTCCTGCAACTTGCGTTAGCATTCTTCTTCCTTGATCATGACCAAAAGTGTATTCTCTTCATCAAACTTTTGTCTTGCAACCTTGGCTTCATCCCCTTGAGATTACTTCTTATTCGCATTGCACTCTCTTGCAAAATGACCAAATCTTTTACACTTATGACACTTCTTCTTTCTCTTGTCTAACCTCTTCTTTTCACCTCTAAAGTTTCTTTGACCACCATTTTTGTTGTAGCTGCTCTCCCCATTTGAAAAGTCAATTTCCTTTAATTTTAAGGCTTTCTTTCACCAAAAATCTAAAAATTCCCTTTACTCTTCATGATCCATTTTCCTTTTGATATCTATCCTTCTCGTTAAAGCGGGCTTGAAAAGCAGTCTCCACCTTTTCCATATTGAAATCTCTCTCATCCATCATTTGCTCATGAGCCTCAAGAGAGCTTTACATCTCCTATTTTCTCATTGTCACAAGATCCTTCGATTCCTCAATCTCCATAACTACATTGTCAAATATTGGTGTTAAAGAACACAAAATTTTTGAGACAACATACTGCTCCGTAATAGTTTCTTCGCATGCGCACCAACCGAGTGATTCTCGTTGTGAAATCGTCGATTGTCTCCTCTTCTTCCATTTGAATCAATTCGAGTTGACGCTTGTGAGTTTGTAACCTCATCACCTTTGTCTTATCAACCCATGTATAAGTCTTCTCTAAGATCTCCCCCGCTTGCTTTGACGATTCACAATCACAACCTTTTTCAAAGTTGTCACCATCAACACATTGATGGATCAAGAACAACGCTTTGAAATCTTTTTTCTTCTATTCCTTATGCACTTTTGTTGTACGTCCGTTGTATCTGAGACAAAAGGAGTAACCCCGTTCTTGATCACTTCAAGAACATCTTGGTGACCGAATAACACCTTCATTCGTTTGACAATTTATTATAATTCTTCGCATCAAGTATGAGTAGGTTTTCAGGGACTATTTCATTTGAAACCGAATTCATGTTGCACACCAGGTGTTTGTGGACCAGAACTAGGCTCTTGATGCCAAATGTTGGAACTTTGAACCTCAAGTAATTGGAAGATACTTAGAAGGTTACATTTAATCAAGGAATATCCATTATTCCTTCTCATGATTAAACCATCACGGATCCCATCGGCCGCTAAAGTAGTGTCATCCGTGAACTTTACTTTGTTCTTCATGGCACAATTGATTTAAATAAACCAGTCCTTCCTCACCATCATATGAGTTGAATAACCCGAGTCTAAATACCATTCCTTTCTGCATTGAACTCCTTTCATACTCATCATAGCGTTTTCCTCCGCATGTAACCAGTTAACCGTATCATTCAATTGGTCACAACTCAATTTTGCAGAATTCCTTGAATTACTGTTGATGTTGTCCTGCAACTTGCGTTAGCATTCTTCTTCCTTGATCATGACCAAAAGTGTATTCTCTTCATCAAACTTTTGTCTTGCAACCTTGGCTTCATCCCCTTGAGATTACTTCTTATTCGCATTGCACTCTCTTGCAAAATGACCAAATCTTTTACACTTATGACACTTCTTCTTTCTCTTGTCTAACCTCTTCTTTTCACCTCTAAAGTTTCTTTGACCACCATTTTTGTTGTAGCTGCTCTCCCCCATTTGAAAAGTCAATTTCCTTTAATTTTAAGGCTTTCTTTCACCAAAAATCTAAAAATTCCCTTTACTCTTCATGATCCATTTTCCTTTTGATATCTATCCTTCTCGTTAAAGCGGGCTTGAAAAGCAGTCTCCACCTTTTCCATATTGAAATCTCTCTCATCCATCATTTGCTCATGAGCCTCAAGAGAGCTTTACATCTCCTATTTTCTCATTGTCACAAGATCCTTCGATTCCTCAATCTCCATAACTACATTGTCAAATATTGGTGTTAAAGAACACAAAATTTTTGAGACAACATACTGCTCCGTAATAGTTTCTTCGCATGCGCACCAACCGAGTGATTCTCGTTGTGAAATCGTCGATTGTCTCCTCTTCTTCCATTTGAATCAATTCGAGTTGACGCTTGTGAGTTTGTAACCTCATCACCTTTGTCTTATCAACCCATGTATAAGTCTTCTCTAAGATCTCCCCCGCTTGCTTTGACGATTCACAATCACAACCTTTTTCAAAGTTGTCACCATCAACACATTGATGGATCAAGAACAACGCTTTGAAATCTTTTTTCTT
This sequence comes from Lathyrus oleraceus, assembly GCF_024323335.1. Classification (NCBI taxonomy): domain Eukaryota; kingdom Viridiplantae; phylum Streptophyta; class Magnoliopsida; order Fabales; family Fabaceae; genus Lathyrus; species Lathyrus oleraceus. Next base: position 476,210,052 of record NC_066580.1, on the reverse strand, counting down.
CTATTCCTTATGCACTTTTGTTGTACGTCCGTTGTATCTGAGACAAAAGGAGTAACCCCGTTCTTGATCACTTCAAGAACATCTTGGTGACCGAATAACACCTTCATTCGTTTGACAATTTATTATAATTCTTCGCATCAAGTATGAGTAGGTTTTCAGGGACTATTTCATTTGAAACCGAATTCATGTTGCACACCAGGTGTTTGTGGACCAGAACTAGGCTCTTGATGCCAAATGTTGGAACTTTGAACCTCAAGTAATTGGAAGATACTTAGAAGGTTACATTTAATCAAGGAATATCCATTATTCCTTCTCATGATTAAACCATCACGGATCCCATCGGCCGCTAAAGTAGTGTCATCCGTGAACTTTACTTTGTTCTTCATGGCACAATTGATTTAAATAAACCAGTCCTTCCTCACCATCATATGAGTTGAATAACCCGAGTCTAAATACCATTCCTTTCTGCATTGAACTCCTTTCATACTCATCATAGCGTTTTCCTCCGCATGTAACCAGTTAACCGTATCATTCAATTGGTCACAACTCAATTTTGCAGAATTCCTTGAATTACTGTTGATGTTGTCCTGCAACTTGCGTTAGCATTCTTCTTCCTTGATCATGACCAAAAGTGTATTCTCTTCATCAAACTTTTGTCTTGCAACCTTGGCTTCATCCCTTGAGATTACTTCTTATTCGCATTGCACTCTCTTGCAAAATGACCAAATCTTTTACACTTATGACACTTCTTCTTCTCTTGTCTAACCTCTTCTTTTCACCTCTAAAGTTTCTTTGACCACCATTTTTGTTGTAGCTGCTCTCCCCCATTTGAAAAGTCAATTTCCTTTAATTTTAAGGCTTTCTTTCACCAAAAATCTAAAAATTCCCTTTACTCTTCATGATCCATTTCCTTTTGATATCTATCCTTCTCGTTAAAGCGGGCTTGAAAAGCAGTCTCCACCTTTTCCATATTGAAATCTCTCTCATCCATCATTTGCTCATGAGCCTCAAGAGAGCTTTACATCTCCTATTTTCTCATTGTCACAAGATCCTTCGATTCCTCAATCTCCATAACTACATTGTCAAATATTGGTGTTAAAGAACACAAAATTTTTGAGACAACATACTGCTCCGTAATAGTTTCTTCGCATGCGCACCAACCGAGTGATTCTCGTTGTGAAATCGTCGATTGTCTCCTCTTCTTCCATTTGAATCAATTCGAGTTGACGCTTGTGAGTTTGTAACCTCATCACCTTTGTCTTATCAACCCATGTATAAGTCTTCTCTAAGATCTCCCCCGCTTGCTTTGACGATTCACAATCACAACCTTTTTCAAAGTTGTCACCATCAACACATTGATGGATCAAGAACAACGCTTTGAAATCTTTTTTCTTCTATTCCTTATGCACTTTTGTTGTACGTCCGTTGTATCTGAGACAAAAGGAGTAACCCCGTTCTTGATCACTTCAAGAACATCTTGGTGACCGAATAACACCTTCATTCGTTTGACAATTTATTATAATTCTTCGCATCAAGTATGAGTAGGTTTTCAGGGACTATTTCATTTGAAACCGAATTCATGTTGCACACCAGGTGTTTGTGGACCAGAACTAGGCTCTTGATGCCAAATGTTGGAACTTTGAACCTCAAGTAATTGGAAGATACTTAGAAGGTTACATTTAATCAAGGAATATCCATTATTCCTTCTCATGATTAAACCATCACGGATCCCATCGGCCGCTAAAGTAGTGTCATCCGTGAACTTTACTTTGTTCTTCATGGCACAATTGATTTAAATAAACCAGTCCTTCCTCACCATCATATGAGTGAATAACCCGAGTCTAAATACCATTCCTTTCTGCATTGAACTCCTTTCATACTCATCATAGCGTTTTCCTCCGCATGTAACCAGTTAACCGTATCATTCAATTGGTCACAACTCAATTTTGCAGAATTCCTTGAATTACTGTTGATGTTGTCCTGCAACTTGCGTTAGCATTCTTCTTCCTTGATCATGACCAAAAGTGTATTCTCTTCATCAAACTTTTGTCTTGCAACCTTGGCTCATCCCCTTGAGATTACTTCTTATTCGCATTGCACTCTCTTGCAAAATGACCAAATCTTTTACACTTATGACACTTCTTCTTTCTCTTGTCTAACCTCTTCTTTTCACCTCTAAAGTTTCTTTGACCACCATTTTTGTTGTAGCTGCTCTCCCCCATTTGAAAAGTCAATTTCCTTTAATTTTAAGGCTTTCTTTCACCAAAAATCTAAAAATTCCCTTTACTCTTCATGATCCATTTTCCTTTTGATATCTATCCTTCTCGTTAAAGCGGGCTTGAAAAGCAGTCTCCACCTTTTCCATATTGAAATCTCTCTCATCCATCATTTGCTCATGAGCCTCAAGAGAGCTTTACATCTCCTATTTTCTCATTGTCACAAGATCCTTCGATTCCTCAATCTCCATAACTACATTGTCAAATATTGGTGTTAAAGAACACAAAATTTTTGAGACAACATACTGCTCGTAATAGTTTCTTCGCATGCGCACCAACCGAGTGATTCTCGTTGTGAAATCGTCGATTGTCTCCTCTTCTTCCATTTGAATCAATTCGAGTTGACGCTTGTGAGTTTGTAACCTCATCACCTTTGTCTTATCAACCCATGTATAAGTCTTCTCTAAGATCTCCCCCGCTTGCTTTGACGATTCACAATCACAACCTTTTTCAAAGTTGTCACCATCAACACATTGATGGATCAAGAACAACGCTTTGAAATCTTTTTCTTCTATTCCTTATGCACTTTTTGTTGTACGTCCGTTGTATCTGAGACAAAAGGAGTAACCCCGTTCTTGATCACTTCAAGAACATCTTGGTGACCGAATAACACCTTCATTCGTTTGACAATTTATTATAATTCTTCGCATCAAGTATGAGTAGGTTTTCAGGGACTATTTCATTGAAACCGAATTCATGTTGCACACCAGGTGTTGTGGACCAGAACTAGGCTCTTGATGCCAAATGTTGGAACTTTGAACCTCAAGTAATTGGAAGATACTTAGAAGGTTACATTAATCAAGGAATATCCATTATTCCTTCTCATGATTAAACCATCACGGATCCCATCGGCGCTAAAGTAGTGTCATCCGTGAACTTTACTTTGTTCTTCATGGCACAATTGATTTAAATAAACCAGTCCTTCCTCACCATCATATGAGTTGAATAACCCGAGTCTAAATACCATTCCTTTCTGCATTGAACTCCTTTCATACTCATCATAGCGTTTTCCTCCGCATGTAACCAGTTAAACGTATCATTCAATTGGTCACAACTCAATTTTGCAGAATTCCTTGAATTACTGTTGATGTTGTCCTGCAACTTGCGTTAGCATTCTTCTTCCTTGATCATGACCAAAAGTGTATTCTCTTCATCAAACTTTTGTCTTGCAACCTTGGCTTCATCCCCTTGAGATTACTTCTTATTCGCATTGCACTCTCTTGCAAAATGACCAAATCTTTACACTTATGACACTTCTTCTTTCTCTTGTCTAACTCTTCTTTTCACCTCTAAAGTTTCTTTGACCACCATTTGTTGTAGCTGCTCTCCCCATTTGAAAAGTCAATTCCTTTAATTTTAGGCTTTCTTTCACCAAAAATCTAAAAATTCCCTTTACTCTTCATGATCCATTTTCCTTTGATATCTTCTTCTCGTTAAAGCGGGCTTGAAAAGCAGTCTCCACCTTTTCCATATTGAAA